>NW_025798627.1:5382939-5682939 GCF_021613505.1 Equus quagga | reverse complement strand
GAAACAGGCAAGAAGAGGTGACATACTTTTCCCAAATTTACACAGACAATAAATAAGTGGTGAAGTCAGGATTCAAATCCGTATACTCTGGCTTAAAATCCTATGTAACTCTGAGCTCTATTGATTTTCATAGCAATTTATTTAAATTAATAGAAACACCATTCCAAAATCTAAAAACTACTCACTTCAAATTAGGCTTCCGTTATAAAATGGCAAAAGAAAATTTTAACTGATTTCATTCAATACACTCATATTGAGTACTTACTATGAAACAATCACTGAAACAGGCCCTGTGGATATGAAGAAGTATGGGAACCCGGTTTGTCTATATTTGAAGAAGTTCAGAAATTATCACTTACTCCTAAATTTAAACTAAATTAAAAACATACAACTACTGCTGTTTGGCCAGGCTTTCTTGAGCAAACGGTTTTTATACATTATCATGTTAAATAACACAACACTTGAAAGGCAGATATTAGAACTCTCTTTGTAAAAATGAGAAAACAGGATTTTATAGATAGAATAATTTACCCATTTTGTGCAGATAATAAAGATTCCTAGATTTAAATGCATCTCTTACTCTCATGTCTTTACTCTCTCCACTGTCTCCTGTTAACTCATTGCTATTGACACCAAAAGAAAAAGAAAATATACTGAATCAATAAACTATTCTCGTTGAATTATTAATATTTATCTAATGCTTCCCATATGCCAAATGCTGTATTATTTTTCTATCACTGTTGTAGCAAATGACCACAAATTTAGTGGATTAAAACAACAGAAATCTATTATCTTCTATTTCCAGAGGTCAGAGGTCCAAAATGGGTCCTATGGGGCCAAAGTCGATTGTTAGAAGAGCTCTGTGCCTTTTCAGAAGCTCTAGAGGGAAATCTGCTCCTTGCCTTTTCCAGCTTCTAGGGGCTGCCTGCATGGCTTGGCTTATGACACATTACTCTGGCCTTTGTTTTCTTTGTCACATTTCATTTGATTCCGACATTCTTACCCTCTCTTAGAAGGACCTTTCTAATTCTATTTGACCCACTTGCATAATCCAGGATAATCTTCCTTCACTTAAACATATATGCCAAGTACCTTTGCCATGTAAGGTAACATATACACAGGTTTTGGGGATTAGGTTATGGACATCTTTGTGGGGCCATTATTCTTTTTGCCACACTATCAATATTGTTTCGTTTAATTTTTACAATTGAATTCAGTACGTGTTGTGTAATGACAGAGCTAAGGTTTAGAGTACTAGTGATTTCCCCAGTTCCCATTAGAACAGATTCAAATACAAAGATCATATTTCTGTATAATAACTCGCTTTTGCTGCCTTTGCCATTTTACATTGAATGCCCACAACAGATCCTAAAGTTTGCCGTGTTTTCATAAAAGACAGATAATGAATCATTACCATTGTATTCATTGAGCTGTTACTACCAAAAAAGTCTAATATTACCCTACAAAATTTGTGATTTGAAATGAATAGTGAACATATATTTGGATAACCTAATGTATGCATATATGGTTGAAACTATTCATCTTAAATTAGCAAGATCATGATGAGTATATATGTTTAACTTCATTCATCAATACTAGCAAAAAACCCAAAGATTTCTTTGCAGATTTCTTTGTATTATAATTTTACATAAAGCAGGAGAAGATAAATACCACCTAAAGAAATTATACTAAATTAAAGAAGAGACATTACAACCAATAACACCAAAATACTAAGGATTATAAGAAACTACAGTGAACAATTATATGCCCAAAAACTGTATAACCTAGAAGAAATGGATAACTTCCTAGAAATGCACAATCTACCAAGAATGTATGGAGAAATAAAAAATCTGAATAGACTAACTATGAGTAAGGAAATTGAACCCATACTCAAAACCTCCCAACAAAGAAAAGTCCAGCACCAAATGGCTTCACTGGTGAATTCTACCAAACATTTAAAGAAGAATTAATACATACCCTTCTCAAAATCTCTCAAATAACTGAAAAGAAGGAAAACTTCCAGCGTTACCCTAATACCAAGGCCAGACAAGTACACTAGAAGAAAAGAAAATCACAGGTCACTATCCATGATGAACATAAACGCAAAAATCCTCAGCAAAATATTAGCAAACTGAGTTTAACAGTATATTAAAAGGATCATACACCATGATCAATTGGGATTTATTCCAGATATGCAAGGATGGTTCAACATCTGCAAATCAATTAATCAATACAGCACATTGACAAAATGAAGGATAAAAATCATGTGATCATCTCAACAGTTGCAGAAAAAGCATTAGACAAAATTTGACATCCTTTCATGATAAAAACTCAACAAATCAATATAGAAGAAATGTACCTCATGATAATACAGGCCATATATGACAAGCCCACAGCTAAAATCATACTCAGTGATAAAAGCTGAAAGCTTTTCCTCTCAGATCAAGAACAAGACAAAGATGCTCACTCTTGTCACTTTTATTCAATGTATTTCCAGAAGTCCTAGCCAGAGCACTTAGGCAAGAAAAAGAAATAAAAATGCATCAGAGTGGAAAGGAAGAAGTAAAATTTGTCTTTTTTTGCAGATAACATAATACTATATATAGCAAACCCTAAAGACTCCACCAAAAAATCTGTTAGAGCTAATAAATAAATTCTGTGAAGCTACAGAATACAAAATCAATATACAAAAATCAGTTTCATTTCTATACAATAATGATGAACTGTCAGAGAGAAATTAAGAAAACAATACCATTTACAATAGCATCAAAAAGAATGAAATACTTAGGAACCAATTTAAACGAGGAGCTGGAAGATCTGTACACTGGAAACCATAAAACATTGATGAAGGAAATTGAAGACACAAATAATTGGAAAAATACTCAATATTCAAAAATACTGAAAAGGAATTCACGGATTGGAAGAATTAGTATTGTTAAAATGTCCAAACTACCCAAATCAATCTACACATAAATCTTTTCGTGGCATATGGGTCTAGTTGAAGTCATTTCCAAGTTTTATTGATTGCATCTTTCTTTATGAGAGGGTAAAAGTAGGGCTAAATTGTGGCAGTCATTCTTTTTTCTTTTTAGGTTTTTGGGTGTTTCAAATTTTTTTAAATTACTTTATTGAGGTTGTATTGGTAATAACATTGTGTAATCTCAGCTGTACAGTATTCTATGTCAGTTTCTGTATAGACTACATTGTGCTCACCACCTATAGTTTAGTTTTTCTCCATCACCATACATATGTGTCCCTTTACCCTTTTTGCCCACCCCCCAACCCCCTTCCCCTCTGGTAACCACTAATCTGTTCTCCTTATTCACGTATTTGTTTATCTTCCACATATGAGTGCAATCATATGGTGTTTGTCTTTCTCTGTCCGGCTTATTTCGCTTAACATAATACCCTCAAGTTCCATCCAAGTTGTTGCAAATGGGACGATTTTGTCTTCTTCAAGGATGAGTAGTATTCTATTGTATTTATATACCACATCTTCCTTATCCATTCATCCATTGATGGGGGCATTTGGGTTGCTTCCACATCTTGGATATTGTGAATAATACTGCAGTGAACATACAGGTGCATAAATCTCTTTGCATTGTGGATTTTGTGTTCGTTGGACAAATACCCAGTAGTGGAATAGCTGGATCGTATGGTATTTCTATTTTTAATCTGTTGAGAAGTCTCCATACTGTTTTCCGTAGTGGCTGCACCATTTGCATTCCCACCAGCAGTGTATGAGGGTTCCCTTTCCTTGTGGCAATCATTTTAAAGGCTGGTTTTTATCTAGAAAATTTAGATTATACTCATATAGAATAAAGTAAGTGATTAAAAATGGCTATATAATTTTATTTTGTAAATATGTTGCCCTTTTAGGGACTTAATAAGAGTGTAATGCATAATTTGATGTCTTAGATTGAACATTCAATAGCATAGACCAAATCTGTAACTGATTTGATAGTGGATATTGCAGCAAGTCTCAATTACCCCACTCTTTAAAATCATTAATCACTCTTCTCTAACTTAAAAAAATTACCAACCACTTCAGAGTAACTTCAAAAACATTTTTGGTATAACCATTTCCATGAGTTTCTGATGAAACATTTTTTAGGAGAGAATTGAAAAATAATAAATCTTGTTGTATTTATTTTATTATAGCAGGCACAAGGAGATGTTTGCTAAAGCACAGATAGAAGAAATAAAATGTTACCAATATCAGTTACTTTAAAATACAGTGATATTATTAAATAATGTAATATTATCAATATTAATTTTTACAGTGAGGGGTAATATAACCTATTTTATGCTGTTTTTATGACTAACATATATTGTTAAAATCCACAAAGATTAAGTCAAATTTCTGAAATGTGCTTTAATATGAAGATTTATTCATTGCATTCAGAGTTTGCTTACTAAGCATGATTAAATATGTCACATATTAAAAGATTCTTCATGATATGACATATTTTCCCATGAGACATGTTATTTTGTCCAACTATTTTAATTAAAGTCCCAATGGGAAATAAAGTCATTCTTCCATGTGAGAGATGAATCCAATTATCCCAAAGCATTTGTCAATCTAGATATTTTTAAATAGAAAAAATATATATGAGTGAGCACTCTAGACATAACTAGATGGGCACCAACTATCTTGACCATTAATATCAAGCATAATGATGTGATGAGAAAAAATAGCATTTAACAGTAACTTTGTGCACGCATGCAAAAAGTGATGTGCGTTTTCTGAGGAAAATAGGTAAAACAATAGATATTTAATAATACCTATTATAGTGGCTTTCACGAAGTATGAACTCAATATTTATTAAATAGTTGAATAAATTAATAAAATATAGAAGATAATTAGACGATGTAAGGAAAATATGTAGCTTTAAAACACTTATCTGAAATATTACCCTGTTTTCCACTTTTAAAGCAGATCTTTAACTATTCAAAACATTCAGTATATTTTCTGATGTGATCATTCTCTTACAGATTGAAAAGAATCTAGATTAAAAAAACAAACTCAGAAATATAAATAATTTCTTACACATCTTAGACAGTTTGGGCTGCTATAATAAAGTACCATGGACTTGGTGGTTTGTACAAAGCAGAAATTTATTCCTCGCATATCTGGAAGGTGGAAGTCCTAGATCGGGGTGCCAGTATGGTCAGGTTCTCGTGAAGGGCCTCCTCTGACGTGCACACTGCCATTTCTAGCTGTATCCTCATGTGGCAGAAAAAGGGTGAGCGAGCTCTCTAGAGTCCCTTTTATAAGGGTGCTAATCCCATTCATAACTGTTAACTACAACCATGCACGGGCATAACGATGGTTCTGTCACCGATGGCCCACATATAGGAGAGTGGTCCCATAAGATGATAATGGAGCTGAAAAATTCCTATCACCTAGTGACATCGTAGCTTTTATAACGTCGTAGTGCAATGCATGACTCACCTCTTTTTGGTGATGCCGGTGTGCTCTTGTCCCTAAAGACTTTCTAGGGGAAAGATGTGCAGGTAGAAGACAGAGATATTGATGATCCTGACCCTGTGTAGGCCCAGGCTCATGTGTGTGCTTGTGTCTCAGTTTTAAACAAAGAAGTTTAAAAAGTAAAAAAAAAAAAATAACAATTTTAAAAAGAGAAAAAAGCTTACAGAATAAGGATATAAAGAAAGAATATAGGGCCGGCCAGGTGGCACAGCGGTTAAGTTCAGACGGTCCGCTTCTCAGCGGACTGGGGTGCGCCAGTTGGAATCCAGGGTGTGGACATGGCGCCGCTTGGCACGCCATGCTGCGGTAGGCGTCCCACATATGAAGTACAGGAAGTTGGGCACGGAAGTTAGCTCAGGGCCAGGCTTCCTCAGCGAAGAAAGAGGAGGACTGGCAGTAGTTACCTCAGGGCTAATCTTCCTCAAAAAAAAAAAAAAAGAAAATATTTTTGTACAGCTGTACAATGTGTTTGTGTTTTAAGCTGTGTTATTATAAAAGATTCAAAAAGTTTAAAAAAATGGAAAAGTTTATAAAGTAAAATAGTTTCAGTAAGCTAAAGTTTATTATTGAAGAAAAAATATTTTTTCTAAATGTAGTATAAATTTAGCCTAAGTGTCCAGAGTTTATGAAGTCTACAGCAGTGTGCAAGAATGTCCTAGGCCTTCACGCTCACTCACCACTCACTCACTCACTCACCCAGAGCAACTTCCAGTCCTGCGAGCTCCGTCCATGGTGAGTGCCCTATACAGGGGCACCGTTTTGTATCTTTTATACCGGAATTTTACTGTACCTTTTCTATGTTTAGGTATGTTTAGATACACAAATACTTAGCATTGTGTTACCACTGCCTGCAGCATTCAGTACAATAACGTTACTGTACAGGTTTGTAGCCTAAGAGCAACAGGCTATACCTTACAGCCCAGGTGTGCAGTAGGCTGTGCCATCTGGGTTTGTGGAAGTCACTCTGTGATGTTCGCACAACGACGAAATCACCTAACGACACATTTCTCAGAATGTATCTCTGTCATCAAGTGGTGCCTGACCGTGCTATCATTTCAAAGCAAAATGTCGTTTAAGGTAAGAAGAAAATAATTACTGCTTATAATTGTCGTATTTATTTTGATAAGAAAAAGCAGGAAGATACTCAATAAGACTAAATGAACAAGGAGAAATTTCATTACACATCATAAAGGATGTTTTCAACCTCTTGGTAGTCAGGAAGAGTTCAACATTATTTTTACAAAACACAAAGCTTTTATTAGTACTAAATAGTGATATTTAGTAAATACAAAATGCTATTATTCTCTCATTAAGAAATAGTGTCATTCCTACAAAATTTAGAGGGGAATATTTTGGATAAGAGGCATTTCTCAGTCTAATTTCTCACCAGAAGCAGTGCCTAGGACCAAAGGCTTGCATGCATGTGGTTTACTTTAGGAAGCGATCCTAAGGAACAATTGTGAAAGACTTGGAAACGTGGAATAGGAGAGGTTGAAAAGCCAATCTAAATTTGTACTGTTCTGCTGCTTACTTCTGTGGACAACTGCACCTAAATTCTCTTGGCTACCTTGGGATAATTGAGACTTGTGCCCTTGAAAAAGGGAAGGGTGACACTGTATACACAGACTTTCTTTTCATTGATGAAGGGTTGTCCCAGGTTTTGTTAACCCTTGCGATTTCAGGTCTGTGCCCTAATCAGAATGACTGAGCTGGTTCCTGTAGGAGTCCCACGTTTCAAGAGAAGCCTTGGGGCAGAAAGCAAGAGAAGCATAGTTCAGCCCAGGTGAAGTGGTACCAGGTCAACCTAAGGTAGCTCATTGCCACAGCAATGAGTACTATCTGGAGTTAAGTGGAGACAGAGAGGATGCGTGACAGAGGACTAGACGTGTCCACTACAGAACGTAAATTTTTTTCTAGGCTATAATAATCTTTTTTTAAATCTCTCCGGAGTTAAAAAATAACCAAAGTTCATGTATAATGTGATCAGTCTAATCAATTGCTTTGAAAAATTTGATTTTCACATGATTATATGCATAAACATATATAAATTGAATATGACTCCTCCTTTTGAGTTTCAAAAATTCATTAGACATGCTCCATTTTTGTTGGTTGATTGGCTGTGTTTTTACCAGATTTATCAGCCAGTGGGAATTTGAAGTTTTCTTTAGACACGAGAATGCAAAGATTGTGCTGAATTGTGTACTTGCACTACTACAAAAATCTCTTTTATCTTCAACTGTCATTCATATTTATCTCTTTATGAGTAGGATGGATTTACACCGGTTTACGATTTTCATGAAATAGGATTCACGTAGCTGAAATTGTGAATGAGGTAGAATTTCTTTGGTGTCACATCCTCCAACAGAGAATGACAAAACAAAGCACATCCCCCAGACTTAAACATTTCTGTTTCCCAGTTTCCAACCTGTACCATGGCTTTCAGTTACTTCTTCCTCAGGGATTCTTCATGTATCAGAGCCTATCAAAGCCTACAATTTTTCTTTCTTATGACAGTCAGTATTTACCTAGTAAATTCTGTTTCCACTCTCTTCTCTGTGAGTATTGACAGGACCAACAACTCAGCAACTTATTCACATCCCAAGATGCGCAGTCCCTTATATAAACCTTGCCAATGTTCCATGACCAGGTGGATCATCGATACTATGTGTGACCCATTGTGGGATATTTGTCCTCTGCGAGAGCTTCCTGCTCCTACTCCTTCCTACCTGCTCATGGTATTAATTCTGATCATAATATTTGACCTATTCCTTCCCCTTCAGACCAGGGCTGGTTGATTTCTTTATTTTATGTGACTAGCAAGCACAAAAGTAAGATTTATAACTGCCTTAAATAAAAGGGGGGGTGATAGTTTAAACAAAGGAACCAGCAGTTATAACATGCATAATACACCTGCGTGTCAGTAAAGATAAGCTCCAGCTGCCAGCTCAGCACGCTATCAATATCCTTCAGGACTTTCTGTTTCTTTTTGTGTTTATTTGTTACCACAATAGTCATCATAGAACCAACTTTGCACCCCGACAAGGAAGCAAAGAAAGAAAATCAGAGCCTGCTCTTCAGTTGATGCGACAGAATATACATCAATAGTCCCATTCCCTGGTGGCTATAGCCAGTTTCTTTGTTTTTCTCAATTGTATAGATTTCACAGAGGCAGGACAATACATTGGTTTAGATCATAGACCGTTTTGGTTTAAGTAGCACTTTCACCTTCTGGCTGTATGACCATAGGCATGCTGCTGTAAAACTTTGTTCCCTGGCTTTTCATGTATGAATATGGATAAAATTATTAACTATGTGTACAATTCCAGTGAAGAGAAGTAAATAAGTCAATGCATGAAACATTTCTTAAAAAGGGTTGCACGAATTTTAAATGCAATGTGTCAGTAATTATTATTATTATACAGATTTGAAGATTCCCTTTTAAATGCACCTCCCTCCCAAACATCCACTTCTTCACTGATCACCCTAAGCACAGGAGGAAAAGCCAATCCATGTCAAAAAACAAGATAGAAAGAAGGAGTAGTGACTGGGAGTCATAGGTGGCACGGGGGTAAAGAGTAAATGTTACACAGAGCATCCAAAAATAGAGGCATCAGGGGAATGCTAGGTCACTGCCATTTTCCTCTGAGATACCTCCCTTTTAATGGAGCATCTGGCCCATTATTATGGTTCAGTCACTTCGGTGAGAAAAAGTTTGAAGATTTGTGTCATATTAAGCATTTATGAAGGGGAAGGAGGGAGGGAAGGAGAGAGAGAAAATCAGAAAGAGAGAGAGAGAGAGATGAGACAGAGAGAGAAAGTGTCATCTTTTGCCTTATTTTACTGTATTTATATTTTCTTCTAATTCTGTAAGCTTCCTGAATTTTACCAACACGGAGGCAAAGATTTCTTCTAATTTCTCCTTTCTTGCTTCATATTATCAGGTCTTGAGTGTTTTTGACTTTCTAATCCCAATAACTTCACTTTTGTCCATGAGTAAATCAGCATTAACTCTCCTTGAAATACTTGAGAGAATAAATTATTAATAAATAAAATAATAGATTTTCCAGTGGCATTTTGCATTTTAGAGGTAGGTTCTTTTATCCCTCTTCCAAGTAAAAGATCTTGCAAAACAGACATTCCAAGCTCAAGAGCAGGTCAGGGGCACTAAGAGAAAGTTTTGAATAGAAGACTTTTCACTGCCTATCAGATTTTATCTCATGGTCGATTGCTAGTTCACACTAACCTCCACTCTATTGGAAAATATTCTTTCTTTGTTCCAGGAATCCCTGAAGAGGTGGCATGTGCTTGGCTAGGCATTAACTTTCCTGTTCAGATTAAGAAACGCCAGGATGAGGAATTCATTATAATAGCATGAAAGAGAAAAGATGGCACCCTTTTTCAATCAAAATGTGTCACACATCCCCTGCTTCAACCCTTTCTGCTTCTGCATTTCATCTAAATATTATTGAAGGCCACAAAATTTTATAGTAAAATATTACAAAATTTTAAAAATTTACTACTATACAACATTCATAGCTTTGAAATGATACTTGAAATGTATTCTTTGGCTCTCACAGTACGCCTGCTGAATTTTAGCAGCATGGAGACAAATGTTCTGATTGTGATGTCCCTTGTGCTTCTTTTGGTTCAGAAGACCGTAAGTGTGGCCCCTGCCACCAGAGAGTACCCAATAGTGGCAACATCATGTTATAATGTCCGTGCACTGTATCGTTAACTTCTCCCACATAGTCTAATTATTCCTTGTTGCGATTAATTTATATAATAAAATTCGATGTATTTGTTATGCATAGAAATTACTTAACTTACATTTGATTAATTTGTTCTATTTTTCAAAGAAATTATTGTTCTACTATAATTATTGCTGGCAAAAAGTATTTCTAAAAAAATTCAATTTGGTAAATTTTAAATTTATTAATAGACTACTAAATTTGCATGCTAAAAATTTGCTGAAGTTTCTGGTGGAATTTCATAAAGAATTACCATTTCATTTCTTAAAAAACAAAAGCCATGCTATCTATGTCTAAATTGAAATAATAATTTAACATAACACAGTTTAATAAGAGAATGGCAGATTTTTCAATTTTAATGATGAACAGTGTAGTTAGCAAAATATTTTGATGGACAATATATTTGTTGTCCATTTTAGCTGTTGGATTAAATGAACATAGATATTTCAATAGTTTCTCATTTGCTACTTAATACTACATTTTCAACTTATAAATATATTTTTTCAGATATTCTAAAAGATACAAAAGGAAATACATATATGTATATGTGCATATGAAATATATATCAAATCATATCACATCATAGGTATCATATCATCTTATAGAGATATAAAAGCCTATAGACTTGTATCAGTAGTCAGGGTTCCACCAGAGAAACAGAACGAGCAGAAACAGAGCCTCTCTCGCTACATACATGTAGAGAGAGGAGTAAATATCTGTATGTGTATATATAGACAGAGAAAGAGACTCATGTGAGGAATTGGCTTACACAATTTGGGGGCTGGTTGGCAAGTCTGAAATTCGTGGG
This sequence comes from Equus quagga, assembly GCF_021613505.1. Classification (NCBI taxonomy): domain Eukaryota; kingdom Metazoa; phylum Chordata; class Mammalia; order Perissodactyla; family Equidae; genus Equus; species Equus quagga. The sequence continues at coordinate 5,671,892 of NW_025798627.1, read as the reverse complement.
GTAGGCTATCTGGAAGGACAGGTTGGAAACTCTCTGGTATGAGCTGATGCTGCGGTTTACAGGCAGAATTCTCTTTTTAGGAATCTGCCGGGGCCGGCTGATGCTGCAGCGCTTAAGTGCGCACACTCTTGTTTTGGCGGCCTGCGGTTCGCCGGTTGGGATCCCGGGTGCGGACAGGGCACCTCATGTGGCAAGCCATGCTGTGGTAGGCGTCCCACGTATAAAGTAGAGGAAGATGGGCATGGATGTTAGCTCAGGACCAGTCTTCCTCAGAGAAAAGAGGGGGATTGGCAGCTGTTAGCTCAGGGCTAATCTTCCTCAAAAAAAAAAAAAAAAAAAAGCAATCTGCAGTTCTGCTCCTAAAGTCTTTCAACTGCTTGAATCAGGCCCACCCAGATTATTTAGGATGATTTCCTTTACTTAAATTCAAGTGAATATAGATGTTAATCACATCTACAAGATACATCACAGCAACATGGATATTAGTGTTTGATTGTAGGACTGGGACTAGTGTAGCCATGTTGATTCATAGCACGGACTATCACAAGCCCCTTAAGCATTATATATTTTATTGATATATATTCCCCATTGTGATGAAACAATTGTACTACATCTGCAAACTCATCAGATCCAGAAAACAAGTACACTAGTAAAGCATACAATTTAAGTTGCTAATTAGGCAATATTATAGGATCATCTAAAGTTGGACTTGTATTTCTCAGTCTAAATATCTTAAAGGCATGAGAAATTTCCAAATGACATAACGATGTTGATCAAACTGCTCAGCAACTTACTGCAAAATATTCAGAGCATATGAAAACAAAATGACTTGAAATTGTATTAAATGTGGGAAAGCCCAATGAGAACCAAAATTGTTTTATGAAGTGTTGCAATAGTATTAGAATGAACTCAATAAATTATCTAAAAGACTTCACAGCTAATAGCCAAAGCAAAAATGCCTCATGAATTGGCAATACTGGGTTTAAGACCAAGAAAACAAGGAGATAAGGGCAAGATCTGAAGCAACAATTTAATAATAATTAATAATTTAATAATTGAAGACTTATATTCAGTTAAAGTTTAACATTCAAGAAGAAGATCATTAAATCAAAAATGTTTCCAACAGACTGATACCATATGATCTCACTCATAAGTAGAAGATAAAAACAACGACAAACAAACACGTAGCATTGGAGATTGGATTGGTGGTTACCAAAGGGGAAGGGGGGAGGGGGAGGGCAAAAGGGGTGATTAGGCTCACATGTGAGGGGATGCACTATAATTAGTTTTCGGGTGGTGAACATGATGTAATCTACACCGAATTCGAAATATATTTTGATGTACATCCGAAAATAAACAAATAAATGAAAAAACAATCTATAGAGGTAACTGACCACACTCAGTCAAGAACACAGATTAGATTTTGGGAAGATAGATGCTTGGAAAACACTTATTCTGTGAGAAATGCCAAAACAAACTATGAGGGACACAGAGTCAAATACCTAAATAAATCTTTTGCAACAAATAAGCTTTATGGTGACACTTTATCAATGTGTGTAGTGATGGGTCCTGACTCTAATCCTAACCTTTTTTCTAACCCTTTCTAGAATACTATCAAGAGAGGAAAATGTAAAGGATAAGTCAAAAGTTTGTTCTAAAAGTAATAACATTCAAGTTATACATTTTTTTTTTAATTCACAGAGAAACCCTTACATGCAAATATTTGTCATTTGATCCAAATTCTGACTTTCAGTGTGATATTATCTACGTGGAAAATCTAACAGTATCCTGATTGGTATAGTCCGGTTTGTTTGGGGCTTTATGGGAAGAAATTGAATCAAAGTGGTCCTTTTGGTTCTTTTATGACGCTGTATGTGGATTGCAGTAAGAAAATTTTGTTAAATGGTTAAGAAATAAAAGAAAATTCTTAAATACACTTTTGTGTCTAATTCAATAGCTTATAATTCAGTATTGCACTGTATTTATGAGTTCTGAGAATTATTTTTTACTTATATAATTCAGGCACTCAAGTATCACTTCCACTGGGCATTCCTATATCAAGGCACAGACTTAGTTCACACCTCACTCAAATTTAGTGAAACGTTCATATTACTTGATAAATAGTAATTCTAAGCTTCCCCAGTGGTTTGTAATACTCCTTTATTATATGAACCATATTCTTATATATTTTCACCTATCCTGGAATTTATTTCATATGTAATGTCCCTTGAACCACAATATTTTATTTATTATACCTATATATTATGTCATAAAATAAGTGATGGTAAATCTTTTCATCATATTTCAATGTTTTGTTTCCATATTTACGATGACGTATATAAAGATTGCCAGCCAGTGACTGACCCATTGACATTGCTCTCCTTCTCAACCTTCTTCCTTTTCATTGATCTGGTGTTACACCGATGAGGAACATCATTTAATGTGTATGAGCCTCATAGCTGATACTCATCTTAAAAGGCTGCCATCTACTTTGAAACGGTAATAGCAACTCCTTAATTTCAATATGATAATTCTCAGAAGGTATGACAATACCCCTTGAGACAGGCCATTTGAAATCTTTGATGTAAACATGATGCTTGATTTTTTTTACAAAGCAGTGAATATGTAATCACTTAGGAACTGTAACATTCTCTCCTACCACTAATGCCTCCTTTTTTTATTCTGAGGTTAAAAATGGTGGAGGTGTTTTCTCAAATGACTAAAGCTATAAATAATCTTCTGGACATAATGTCAAGATATTTAATAGCCTCTGAGACTGTATCAAGGTAAGTGAAAGTTATCATTGCTACCTCCTACTTCTGTTTTCATATATGTTTCCATCTTAGGCACCCAGTACTCTCACTCACCCTTTAGACTTCTCTTCTTAGATTAACTTCTGATTTTAGTTTCTTGGCGCTATCTCCTACTCTGAAATAGCTCTAATTTCCCTTCTCAAATCACCCATAATATAAGGCTCATTCTCTTAAGATTGTCTGAAAAATTACTTCGCATCAGATGAATGGCTGATGATACAACATATTGTTCCTAGGAGCCAGCCTTTACTGTCTAATCAAGGTCTTCTGGAGTGAGTATGATTAACTCAAAAGCATGAAATAGCGAGGTTAGGACTGAGGATGCTGAGGTCAGCTGGCTTAATCTGCCTCTGCATGAGGGCTGCAAAGAATCAAGAGACCCCAGTGTCCAGGGATTGGACAACTGGAAACTGAGCTGTCTCATTTTGAAAAATAAGAGAAAGAAGAAGAAAATTCTAATGAGATATCAGTGAGCAGAATATTGGGATTGAAAAATATCAGGGCATTTAGATTCAGGCAGATCTCAGCAAAGTAGACAGAGGTTCAATAATGGGTGAAACAAGAAGCGTAGATTGGTTGTAATTGGAATTTTCCTCTCATTAGTTATCCCTGCTTTCCTTCTCTTTCTAGCACTTATACAAATGCCTCTTTTCAATCTGGGACACATATTCTTAACTTGAATGTCAACAAAGTGTTAAGAGGTACCCGTGTCAGCAGGAAAATGTTCATAGCACCTCATGCCTTGGGCTATTTGTAGTACTAAGTACATGCAATTCTATTAGAGAACAGCCTGCATATGATTTGTGCTTGAGTTCTTGTCCACATTTCACTTCTAAACTAGGAACTGTATTTGAGGCATTTTGTAAAAGAGGAGTTTTATGCTATTTTCCTGGGAGTTTAACATTTCAATGAGTTTAGTTTTTTCATTGATTGGTATCTAAAAAAAATTAAATATATGTACAGTAGCTTGCAAGCTGTTGTTTTGTGTTTTTCCCTTCTAGAATTCTACAGATCAAATTCATGTTAACTGGCAATTTCCTAGGAAAAATATATATGCTATAGGTTTAGCAATATTTACTTTAAAAACACTGTGTTGTGTATGCTTGGTAAAGAAGATTCAAAGATTACTTAAAATAATGAGAGCACTGGATTGTTTTTTAAAGTGTGCTTTGATAAATCTCTGAATCTGCATGGAGATGTTTACTTGATTGGGAAAATGTAGCTGTTGGAGAAGATTAGCCATTAGGAGACTCTGGGCGCCCACAGGAAACAATTTTGCGAGGAAGGAAATGGTGCTCATCATTGGATTAACGGTCAGTAAATTGATCAATCTGAAAAATATGCATCCTCTATTACTATTGAAACTATTAATGTGTGTTGAAATGCATGTGGGAAGACAAGCTTCAGTAAACCCACATAATAACTTGTCCGACATGAAAAATATTTCTGTTTTAAAAAAGCTGCATATAGACAGAACGTTGATTTTTTTTATTTCTCTGAATTCATTTATTGTACCCCAAATTTACCTCTTAGAATATGTATATATACAACATGAATATTTGCAGACCACAGGTATTTACATTTTTTTCCTAGCAGTTTTTTGTCATAACAGAAAATATCAGTGGCTTTGGGGGCCGTGGAGCCAAGATACGAAAGCACGAGAAGGACATGATTAGAGGTGACCAATCTGGGGCAAAGAAATAGATAAATTCCTTGACAGAATATCGAGGGTTTACCAGTACATGCATCTTCCTCCTTTATTTCAGGATACAAGATACAAATAAGAAAGCTTCTCTCAACCATTCTGTTCTGCCCAGTCACCAAGTCAAACGTTTTTGTTTGTTGTTCTTGGATTGTTTCATCCATTTCCTTGTTAAGGTTTTGTTTCCTTCTGCATTTCCGCTACTTACAATTACAAGTTTGTTTTTTTCATCAGGATAAGTAACACAACACCAGGTATGTATTGATATGAAATATAAGGGAGTTGATTAGTGTGATGAGCAGTTTATACTTATTTTCATGACAAATAAAAAAAATAGAAAACTCTTTTGACTTGTACTTTACTGAGAGATTAATTTTGTGATCTTAGTCTGTGTGACAGCTCCTCAGAATTTTAAGCTGGGTTGTGTGTAAATGACGAAATAGGTAAAGAACCTATAATTTGTCTTTTAAACAGGGACACTTTTGGTAATGAAAGGCACACAAAAAATAATTCCCATGTACCAATTGATCTATAAAAGGCATAAACCCAGACTGCCTTGGAAGAATCAGGAATGGTGATAGGGTACTATGTGGTAAGATTTACAGAATTTTCCCAGATTCCCTCATATATAACAAATATCTTTCCTTACAACATACTTCTTTCAAGACATTGAATAAAGAGCAGTATGGTCATTTCAATTGGCAGAAACATAAAGGTGGGATTATTTTCGTTAGGAAGCCAAAATTATGATGACTAAACATAATTAGCACATAGGTAGTCTACCTTACGTTCATTAACTTATTTTTTAGATGAATATATCACATTGGAGAAATGACACTTTTGAAAGCACAACAAGTCTGCTTTCAAAAAGAAATGTGAAATATAAGATGGCTCCAGGGCATTGGGGCTTGGGAGACAGAGCAAAAATTACTCCCAAGTGATGGTAGAGGCCAGTCCCCCTGCCCAGACTACTGAATTGGCTCCAAGACTTGTGAGTTCTTGAAAGGAAATGTTTAACTTGGGCAAAGAAACAGGCATCACAAAAACAAGGTACACAAATATCCATCCATTGTCTCACAAGTTGATTTCCGGGACATTGCTGGCTTCCTTCAGACACAAAAGATCTTGGGACTTCAGAATTGGAAAGGGTACTAAAGATAATTTACTCAAAATTGCTAATTTTGCAAATAAATTTACTGAGACTTACAGAAAGTGGTAGATTTGGAAAGGTTAAACAGTTTTAAGAAAGTTTATTATTGTCTTTTTAGATGAAAAGGAATTTTAAAAATTATTCCCTGTTCAATTATGAGATAATAGAAGTATAATAGAAGTGAGAACAAATATGAGTAAGAAAGAGTGTTCCTGAAGGATTTGTCCATCTTAATGAAGATTTGTAGATTTAGGAGAATAAGACACCCATCGATTACTTGTCATTTGAATTGTTAGGACAAGAATTAACCAACCTTATTATTTTTAACATTTGGATACTCGTCAGTAGCAGAATTTAGTACCGAAAATACTCTGAGAAATTTAGTAGAGTTTTTTACAGCTTTGACCTTTCAATATTTCACATTAGGATTGGTTGGCAATTCTTTCTATCCCCACAGGTTACTGAGGCCATAAAAAGAGAAGGGAATTGAATAACTAGTGAATTAGACGCATTATATGAAAAGGCCAAAGAGGAAGTCTATGGCTTCATAATTCATGGAGAGTATAAGACATTGAAACATCTGGATAATAAGATATGTACTATGTGGGAAGGTGGGGGAATGTTTTTAATCCTTGCTAATAACTATAGATTTGCTAAACTCTTAAAATTCAACCTCCAAATTGTGTTTTATGTTCCAATAATTTAGGTTAGAAGCAAAGATATGTGCTGTTCAGGAGACTGCTGATAGTTCTTGTATCCCTTTAGATGCTGAGTCGACAGCTCTGATGAGTTCTGCCTTCTAAAGATCGTTCAGTACCGATGACAGAAGCTAACTGGAGGTAACATAAGGCAGGAGGGACTGTACCGGGGCATATATTAACTCTGATTTATTCTGATTACAGGCAGTAATTTTTGTTCCTACTTTCTTACATAGAAGCCCCCCCCAAATTAAAAACCTACTACATTAATCATCTGCCCCCTCATCAATATTCCTGGTTCGCTGTATGTCAAGTGAAAGGACAGCATGGAGTATTTTAAAACTTTTGCTTATATGGAACTATTTAGCTAACTTCCTATTAGTTGACTTGACTTTAGGATATTCATGTGGCTTAGGTATGAGAGTCATATTTGTAAAAGAATTTACAGTGCAAAATAGAAGAAATATCAATATAATATTTAGCTGATAAAACTAATAGAGCTATATATGTAACAAAATTTTTACATTCTTTATATGTTGAGAACAATAGGAAACTAATGTTAGTAGGAAATATTAACGTTAACAGGAAACTAACCGAATATTTCAAAATAAACACTTTCTCTTAGATCATAAATTCTAGTAGAAAAAAGAATTATTAATTATTATAACTAGATATATAAATCTATTTGTAAAGTATTCTCCAAAGGAAAACCATAAGTTGCTATAAGGGTAAAATATAAAACTTGGATTTATGTAAGTTATTCAATGAAATCTATATATTGACAATCTACTTTTGAGTGTCAGCTATTAAAAAAATTGTGGTGTTATTTTAATATTAATGTTAAGATTAGAAATTTTAAATGTTAACAAATATAATGCAAATTTTTATTAATATATAAATGTGTATGCATTCCATGTATATGTATGACCATCTATGATATAGATGTGATATATTATGTTTATTGCACTAAAGAGAGTCATTAATATCAAATATATGCTACAGGATTTTGGCCTTATTATCTTATGGACATTTAGGTTAAATATCAAAGTTAAGAGATCTTACACAATGAATTGTACATGTCATCTATGATTGTCTTCATGCATATGATTGCATTCGATATTGACACAATTGTAATAGCTGACCTACAAAATAACTTTATAGTCTAAGATATATTCTGAGCAGAAAGAATAATGTGGACAGTTATTTCTAAAACATAAGAAAACAGCACAGAATGTTTTATAAATTCCATTTTCAGGAGAGAAATAGTAAGCTTAGCTATTTGAGAATGTTTGTTTTGGTCATGAGGAAAGTAGAATGGAAAATTATGAGACATGGAATATGTTACAAGTTAATGATTATGATATGATCCAGCAAAATCAGGGAAGAAAATTGATTAAGGAAAAAAGAGAAGGAAAAGCAGAGTAACCACATACCCATACCCACACCCACACACACGCAACGTATCATATACAATGCCAGTGCTGGATACAAAGATGAGTGAAACATGGGCCTGTCCTTTCACTCATAAACAACTTTTTATGTAAATGCACCGTTTAGTATTATGATTCTTTAATGTTTTTGAAATATAGTTTCAAATATAGTTTTAAAACCATGTTTTTATTTTACTTGTTTGATACATCTTTGGGATACACACACCCACATGCGCGCGCATGGGCGCACACACATCCCCCTTCAGATTGCCTCAGTTGAAATTCCCACTTGTATATAAGCATACTGTTAACTTCTCAAAGGCAGGAACTGCCTTTTGTCTCTGTGTGCCCAGCACCTAACACAGCTAATACAGCACACATCACATAGAAGGAAATCACTTGTTGTTTGGGGGATTAATTAATTTATCAATTAATCCATAGATTTATAAATAATAAATTCATGACAGAAAACCTAGATTTGAAATGAATTTTGTTCACCTTTGATTGTAGAGCTGCATTTCTCTTTATAATATTTCCCCAGACCTCACTATTGAGTATTACAACTCTGAGCCCTTTGATTTTTCATCTCTGAGACGCATATTCTTACAAAATCAAAAAACAAAAATTAATTTTAGTTTTAAAAAGCTCAAATATGACTTGAAAACTTTAATGAAGAAAAAAATCAAAATACTATTTCCTTACCTCAACGTGAATATTTGAATTAAGTTGCATTTGAATAAGTTCACATTCTAACAAAATATCTTCAATTTGTAGATTTCAAATGTAAAATATAAAAGACTTCACATCTAGAAAATAGGCCTTTGAGATCTAAACTCATTACTATCGAAGTGTGAAGTTCTAATTGTATTACTTTTAATAATATGTCTTCTACGTAGCTACTACTCAATGCTTGCAAATTAAGGAAGTGGGAAATGGAGAGGTTATAATGCAGAGGAGATTTATGCTAAGAAGATTCTGAGTTGTCATGATTAAAAATTTTCCACCCATTATGTGAATCCTATTGATCATTGCAGGAAGCAGAAAAGTGTGCTGTTCATTGATTTTCTTTGGCTACTGCCTGCATTAGGCCTGACACATTTGATGGGTAGGCAAGTTTTCAAAGGCAGCTCAGTTAAGCTAATCTTAGTTCCGAGGAATATTCACAATAGAATAAGGAACCTTGTAATTGCAAGAGCAAATAGAAGAGTCAGAGGACTATATTATGAGCCGTATCAGCATAAAAATTAGACATGAGCCTTCCCAAGAGACTACAGTGAGACACGTCAAGGCTTTGATGCTGTTTTTCACAAATGTAGCAATTACTGGAGAAATTGGGTTTTAGCTTCTCACTCTTCAGCCAAGATAGTGAATGCAAAGCAATTAGTTGTTCTGTCTTCTTAGCTAAGAGAGAATCAGAATTCCAAGTTCACAAAAACGTAAATGAAGATGTTAGATAATTGAATCCCACAGTGAGATTTATAGCAATGCTACTGCCTATAAATTTAATATTTTGTTTCTAATGATCTATTTCTGATTCCCCTTGTTATTATACTGATTCTTTAAAATATACATTCATTCAGGAGTTGTGTCATAGACTAGTGATGTACAAAGAAAGAAAACAAATGCAAATCATAAAGACAGCTCTACCCTGGGAATTAATTCCCATTTAAAAAACAAAGCTAGAGAGTATGACCTTGTATCCCTGGTGGAAGCTGTCTAGTGACTTATTAATACAATGTCAGAGTACAGTGCTACCTCTTGGTAGTACAGGATGGTGTCAAAATGCTATGTGTATTTTTCCAGTACATTAAGTACCAGGACACTGTGTATGCATTAGGTGAGGATTAATTAAATTAGCATAAACCAAGTGGGCTTTTATGCCCACAAACAAACATTGTATATTTGGCAATCACCTTTCTCATTTTTTCCAAGCCATTTAGCATACAAGCATACAATTCAAATTTATAAGAATAAATGGAGACATATAGATTGTTAATATCATCTTTCAGTTTAATGAAGTCCAAAAAGGAAATTCCCTATGCCATGGACACATTAACATGCCTTCTAATGTCTTTGGAAATTTGTCCTTCAATACAGAAAACTACTGTAAGTTATCAACCAAGTGTGGGATATTTGAATTTTGTCAACTATTTTGATTTTTGATATATTATCCAAATCCTATAAGAATTAAGTGTTTTAAAATATTACAACCACCTTATATGTTGCTTTGCAAATAGGCCCCCGAACACAGAAGGCAAGGAAAGACTGAAGAAAGAGGTCAGGTCCTCCAGATTGGTAGGTGCCAGGTTTAATAAGCAGGAGAACTTACATATGGGTGTTCTCTTGGGTGGCCTCAGGATGAATAGATCTCTACACCCACCAGAATCTTAAAAGAGGCCCTGGGGGGTTCAGTCACATATACTGTGCAGATGGTCTCAGCAACACATTGCTCTCTTAAGGCTGTGTCCTTGAAACCGATTCCTACTGTGGGGATTGTGGGAAGAATGTGCATTCCAAGAACAGAGGAGAGGGTAATGAGCCTCTGATTGCTTGGGTCCAGCTAGAGGGTCAATCAGTGGTCACGTCCTCTCGATGACCTCCTCTAGCACTCTGTCACTCCTGACTGGCTCTTACAATCTTACATGCCCCTATCTACCACAGTGTGCCTGAGCCATCAGCAAGGGGTTTCATTAGCTTGGAGGTGGCTCGCTGGGCAGCTATCTGACTGCATTGGAGGTAGACGCCAGAGCAACAGTATAGGCACATGCAAGAGAAAACACAGGTTAAGATAATGATTCCCAAAATAAGTAACAACTCTTTCCATCAAGAGCCTCATGATCCAAACCATTGATTTATTAACTTCCCTAGGCTGGGAGTCTGGTCACTCAGGGCGTTCACTTGTGTCCTTATGTGACTTAATTAAGATGATACATTAGGTGTGAACGTTCAACCTGTTGAGTATTGTTCACACTCATAGGTGTGAACACACAACCTTCTGTTTGGATAATGGTATGGGTGCCTCCTTAGGAGGCGATAGCAACGTCCAAGACCATCCTATTTTGGAGAACAGCTTTTCTCATTTGAGATATTTTAGCATTCAGTAAAGACAGTGTTTGCTGGCTACCATTTAAGGCTTATTGGGTGAATTTAGTAAGGGCTTCTATGTGTGCTGTAACATCCTCCAGGCCAATGGAGAGAACAAAGATGGCAGCCAAATGATTGTACTAGTGGAAAATAGAAAGTTCCCACCTGACCTTGAGGAAAGGGGGGTTGGCAGCATTTAGAATTTAACCTGATTGTGTCTATCATACACGTTGCCTGGGGGAGGCAGCACTGTCAGGTGTGAGGAGATGGATTAGGGGGATATGCCAGACCAGACTCCCATTTTCTCCACTTTTTCATTGGCGCTTGTTCCATTTCAGTTATAGTGCATTTCAACAGGTCCAGCTCGCAGGAGGACAACGGGATCCCAGTGGACATTGAGCAGTTCCCCCTCACCTAGGGGTGTGAAGTAACTCACCCACACGGCTGGGACATCTCATTGCAAATTCCAGTAGATAATGCCTTTCCCATTATGATGAGGCCTGGTGTTCTCAACAGCACAGCATGTTAAGCCACAGTGAGAGTTGGGGCAATGGCTGTTTCCCTTGACTTCCATACATTTACAGTATTGAGTGTCTTGGCAGTGTTTCCAGTTGTTTATATAGGGCAACAGGTTGATCATTCATATGTATTAAACTTGGAACAGTACTTTGGTCTATCCAGCCAAGGTAGGGGTGTAGGTGGCTTGTCTCATTCCCAACTCCCTAAGAAATTGTTGTGCCTCCTCTATAGATTGTGAGTGTCCCATTTGCCTAGAGAGAGCCACCTCATTTGGTAAGTTTCCCTGTAGACTAGAATGATCCAGTCTATAAGGGAGTGAGTATCTTGAAGCCCCTGAACATCAGGCAGGCACTGCCAGAGGGCAGGGTGTGTGGTGATGTTGCTCATTTTCTCTGCCTCCTGCCCCTTAAGAGAAATGCCATCACCATCTCCCCATCTCCCATATCCCATAGGGCACTGAGTACTTTCTCTGACCTTTTGCTGGAACTTGGCTGCTATAGCAATAAGCTCAGTGAGAGTATATTCTCTCATTGTGGACATTTCCTGAATTGGGACAGCTCTGCTGGCTGAGGCTGCTGTTGCTGTGCTTTTGCTTTCCTTTGTATTAGGCGTCCGACACCATGGGGCACTTTGTCCATTTCAGTGTCAATCACCACAACATCCTCCTCTTAGCTCACATCACTTTCCTAGGGATTCCACCTCTTAGCATCCCAATCAGGCTTCGTCACAAGCCCTTGGATCTTAATCGGCGGCAGCTTGCACCCTCCTAGATTTGCTAAAGGGCACACTAAGGTCTCCAACTGACAACTCTGCTCTGCCACTTTGTCTCCCAGCCCCAAAGCCAGTAGAGCAGCGGACAATTGCACGTTGTTCTCTAACCTCAGCTCTTCTTTCAGTTTTCTAACTTGAACTTCAGCCTCTAATTGGGCATCAGTGGTCAGCCAAACTGGCCACAGTAGAAGCCAGCCCAATGCATCAGCTATTCATTTCTCTGTTTGCTGCAGTGCTTACAAGCAGTTCCTCAAATAAGCGCGTCAAACTAGCCAGCGTCTTTGGGGTGACCCTGTACTCACACGCAAGCATCTGACATACAGACTACCCCTCCCCACATAGAGGTTGATGGCCAACTTGGCACTTCTCCTGCGGAGGCCTCTTTTCCAAGTCCCGTTTCTTCAGTCTCCTGGCTGGATTGCCAATTCTTGGTTCACAAACTGGCCATTCTATGTGGAGGGAAACGAGAATCTGAAGAAAGAGGCACTGCAGATTGGTAGGTGGCAGTTTAACAAGAAAGGAACTTACATGTGAGGCTTGTCCTGGGTGGCCTCAGGATGAGTAGCTCTCTGCACCTGCCTGCCAGAATCTTAAATGTTTATACAGAGGCCTTAACAGAGTTCAGTCACACATACTGTTGAGATGGCCTTAACAATACATTGCTCTCTCAAGGCTGCCTCCTTGAAAATGGCTCCACTGTGGGAATGGTGGGCTGAAGGCTGAACGTACATTCCAAGCATTGGGGTGGGAGTGAGGAAACTGTGTTTCCCAGATCCAGCTCTCAGGTGAACTGGTGGTCATGTCCTCTCAATTACCTCCTCCAACACACTACTATTTCTTTACTATTACTTACAATATGGCTTTTTGGGGCATGACATCTGTGCAGGGCAAATTGATTTAAGACCTAGTCTGGAAAGAAGCTCAACACAAGTTTTTAAGGCTTTGCATTTGAGGGATGTGAAGCTCACGGAATTTCATTCATTTGCTGGTGTTTTCTGAGCAAATTAATTAGAGTATCAGGATTTGAACTAGAACTTCTTACTATGAGCCTAATGTTCTTTGTTCATGCTCCAAATATCTCTGGTTATTCTTTTTTTTTTATTAAGAATCTAAGAAATAGTTCAAAGAATGATATGCTCGAATTGAGTAAATGACTGTTGATTATGAAACCCAGTAGGTTATTAAAAAGTATATAATTTTACCTCTTTGGAATGATTTTACCTCCCTTCTTCCTGTTCTACCTGCCTCTGAAAAAATAATTTCTATGACATTTCATTTTTCTCCACGACCCTTGTATCTTTTGTTTTACAGGGCCAGACTCCATTTTCCCTACGGTTTGTTTCAAAATACACACTTTTAAAATTCTGCCAGAAATGGTGGCATTATATAAATACAACTGCTGTAAGGAAAACTACAATATTGAATAAGAAGATTTCCTCTGGGGAGTGTGTGTTTTCTAAGTGAGATCATATAATGCTGTACTGAACATAACCAAAAACTTACCAGGAAGCCCATATTATACTGCACTGCTACACACACAGTATTTAGGCAAAGAAGTTACAGCAAAACTTCACTGTGTACTCCCGTCTGGAAGTGGGAGGGACATGGAGATAATTTGGAGTTTTTTTAGAGGATGAAGACTGAAGTGGGAAAAGGAATGTTGAATTTAGAGAAGAGATTAAGCCGGAGACTTTCATAGTTTTCTTCAAACAGTTGAGAGACTACCTCATGAAAGTGGTTTCATTCTGATTTTTCACATTTCTAAGTCATACATATTGAAACAATGAGTAAAAGCTATAGAGATAGACTTTGGTTCAAAAAAAGGATAAATATTTTATTTGAAAAATTAGAAATTTACAAAGAGGGAAGGTTCTGACCCATTAATATTGGAGGCACGAAAGCATTTAAACACTCAAAGAATGATCTTTCCTAATAAGGTGGCATTGTTTTCTTAGGCTTATCATCAGAAAATGATGACTTGGAACAGCATTTAAGATTTCTTAATGCTGTAACTTAATATAAGGAAAATTCTAAATGAGCTTTAAAGTTGAGACTGTTGGCATTTCAACCTATTCCTGGTATTTCCACCTGAAATTCCTATATATTTTAAAATGATTCTGATGAAAAAATAGTTTGAAAAAATTTAAAACTACCTTTGTCATGTCAACTTAAAATGGCACCTTTAGTAGAATTTATGTCTGTATCAGCACCCCAACACCCTTCTCTCCTCTCCTTCCTGTATGTGTCAAAAATCGTTACAAGGCAATTATGATGATAAGTACTAAGACAGAATGGTAGAAATGAGATAAAATGTAAATGAAGAAAGATGAGTCTTAAGCAGTAAGGTATCATCTAAATGGCCTCCTGACACACTTGTAAAGATATATAACGAGAGCTGCATAACCTGACTGCTTTGAACTTTTTTATTATAAAATGTATTTTGTTTCCTTAAATGTTGTTGACACCCCAAACGCAAAACCCTAGGAACAATATGCTATGGCTACAGATTTCTTCCTCTGTGGAATATGAACAAATTCAGTGAGAGTGGCCATTGAAAATATAAACGATGGTCTTTCTTTTCAGCTTTACAGAAAAAAAATTAAAATTATTTCTTCTCTATTTCATAATGTAAGATACATCACTATTCAGCAAACCAGTGAGTCAGTCTACGAGTGGGATTTGCCATCTTAACTCTCAGCAGGTAGATGTGACAGGTGATAACCACTGTTTTTTAAATCATTCTGTATGAATATATGAACTTAGTAAGTGATTGCAGTAAGTAAGAATATAGTAAATAAGGTACTATATGCCCATTTCAGAATCCTTCTTCATTTATATTAATCATCTTGATAGTGGCCCTGATCTCAGTTCCCCTACATTAAACCCAGCACTTACGGGGATAAAACCAAAAACTCTCATCCCCTTCTCCTGCTTCTCTCTGTTACGCTCAGATGTAAATATTAGGTTTTTAAACCTTTGTATCCCTGAACTTCACAAGGCAAATAGAAATTACAAATTATTAGAGCCCAGGTGGCCTCGTGCTAACATTTTTGCTAGATATGGATCCTTCGAAGTTTTATTATAGGGAAACTGATATCCAGAGAATATTAAGAAGCTGAAGCTTCCTAGACCCCAACTCCTTGGCTTCCTGGCACCAGAATCCGCCATGCACCATGGAGGCAGACAACCAAGGATAATTATCTGCAGATTCCCTTGTCTCACCATCCCCCTCCTTAAAAGCAGCCACACAAGGCAAAGGCAGGCTGGTGGGAAAATGCCACCAGCAAGGCCACATGTTCCCCGTCCCCTACCTAAAACTTCAAAGAAAAACCCCTACCTTTTTTCCTTTGAAAAGGTGATCTAAGTTCTAATCAATTCCCATCTTCTAGTCTGGCTGCTCTTTCCTTGCTGTAAGCCTGGCATTCCCATTTTTATTTTGGCCCCTCTTGTGTGGTGGATAAAGAACCTATGTTTGTATCTGGCAACAATCTGATATATCTGAGATCTGTGTCCCTTAGAATGGGTAAGGTTAAAGTTTTAGCAATAAATTAGTAAATTAATATAATTTTGGGTTAAATGATGAAATTAAGGTCTTAACTGTGTTGTTCATTCACAAGCATTATTATTTATTGTCATTACACAGCTTACCATATAAAGTTAAATGATATATATTTTAATATGGAACTTGGTGAAAACTGTAAGAATTAATCCTTTTCTTGGATAAGTTCTCTATATTAAAATTAAGTATCAGTATTTGCTTTCAGATCAGATAAAATTTACAATCCACCCCCCCACCAAAATATCATCACATAGCAGACCAATGGGAGTGAATTGCAGAATTCCTCTAGCAGAAAAAAGAGGAATAACATGGTATTTGAAAGATAAAATTCTGAAATATTTATACGTCTCACATCGCTGTGATCTGTAATCTAAAGAGAAGAGTTAAAGAGCAGTTACACTTTCCGTATGTATCCCCAAGCAATAATAAACATGAAAATAATTGTAATTTTATTTTCTTAAAACCAGAAAAGATGCCTGTCAGTTGGAATATCCACCTATGCACAATGAAAGTGATCGTCTGAACTCGATTCTACATGCCTTATCCAGTGTACCTTGAGTACACGAAAGCGTGTCAGAAGGGCTCCAGGGTATATGGGAAATAGATTTATTATGTATATGATATGTGACTATGGTTTTCTTTGTTAAAAAAATTTTTAAATGAACTATTTTTTTTTCAAATTTTGATATTAAAGCTTGTTTCATTCCAAAGGAGTATGGATGGAATGTTTGTATATATGGGCAAGAAATGTACTAAGACAAATTAAACAATTGGGCTCAAAAAGGAGGGGATTTTGCTTAGTATGGAGAGTTTTAGTGTACTAATTTTTTTAAATCGTAATTTTCCTATATATATATACTTAGTGAACATGTATATATATATTGATATGCAATATACTTAAGACATATTAAGGAGAGAAAAGCAAAGAACAGAAAGGTACACTATTTAGATTTTTCTTATTGTTCAGAAAATTATATATGTATGTATCTGTATTCACATAAAAATTTTGCACTAATACAAAGAGACTGTTATCATATGTTACCATGCTGATCTGGAAAGTAGGCATGGGGAAGAAGAGATTTACTTTTAATTTGATTTTCTCTGTGTTTGAAATATTTCATGAGTGTACATCACTTTTATTATGGAAAATGAAGAATAATAATAGTTATTAAGTTATCCTCTCTAGGATAATTTCTCATTAATATAAATTAAATTAAATTTACTCTGTCATTATAATTGTAGACAAATGTTTTTGTATCATTTTCGCCTATAGTAAAATGAAAGAACAACAAAGATAAGAAACTTATTATTAATTAACATTTTTATTTGTTTATCATGTTGGATCATAATAGGATGTAATAGGTGAAATGTATCATTTTCAATGAAGTTTCTTAGCAATGTATATTTGAAGGCAACAGAGCCGGGTGTTTGATGGAACCGTATATAAATTTGGTTTTGCTCCAGTACAAAAAGGCTTGTCTTGAAGCATATTGCAAAGGTTGTCATTGTTGCTGCTGTTTTTATATTCCAAGCAAAGGAAACCACATATAATTGAAGACACTTAAGTGAGAACATGTGATATATACTTCAGTTGGTTGGTTATTAACTAAGAACAGAAGATAAACATTTGATGTTACAATTTGGATAAATGATGTCAACTACTTCAAAATGTCTAACATTTCTTCAAACTTTTTTGTTTTTAATATAGAACACCACAAATTTGCATGTCACCTTGCACAGGGGCCATGCTAATCTATCATTCCAGTTGTAGTATATGTACTGCTGAAGTGAGCACTCTTCAAACTTTTAAAGTTGCTTGTAAATTAATCAGTAGAAATGGAACATTCTCTCTACCCACTGGCAAAATCAGAGGAGAATTTCTACATTGTGAATATATTTTTATAACTGAAAATGTTGTTAAAATCTTTGAAATGGTGAAATTCCTTTGACAAATAAAATTTTAACTCTTTAAATTTTTTTCTTGAAGATTGGCCCTGAGCCAACATCTGTTGCCAATCTTTTTTCTTTTCTTCTTCTTCTTCTCCACAAAGCCCCCCAGTACATAGTTGTATATTGTAGGTCATTCTGGCTCTGCTATGTGGGACGCCGCCTCAGCATGGCTTGATGAGTGATGCTGGGTCTATGCCCAGGATCCAAACCAGGAAGACCGTGAGCAAACTTAACTACTCAGCCATGGGGCCCCCCCATTATTTTTGTTAAACAGGTAAATCATCTGAAGTTCTTATCAGCAAACCTAATTACATCACTTTGTTCAAAATAATTTTAGCATATTACTGTAATTCATTTTATTAATTAATTTAATTCATTAGTTAATTCAGTAATTCATTGAATTAATTCATATTATTGTAAAGAATGTACATTGATATGGAAACTCCCACAATTCCTTAAAAGAAAAAAAACCCCGTCCACACGGATGACAGTTTTGAACTTTAATGGAGCCAACGTCTTATAACACTTTGTTTTTTAACTTTTGCCAAAACTACAGATATAGAATATGAAGATATCCTCTACTATAAACATGTTCATTTGGAAAACAAATTTTGATGCCCTTAATTGAAGGCTGTTAAGTTTCCAACATTTGGAGAGGACAGGATCACTCTGTCATAGAAAATGTCATTGGAAAGGAATTCACTCATAACTACTCTTTACTCCCTGGATATTTTGATTCATATTACTGAGATACTATTGTTTTTCAGGAGACAGTTTTGCTCATTGTTTTATTTGTTTTGTAATTCTGCCTCCATGAAAGAAAAGATTGGAGCTGGGCACTATGCAGTCTCCCAGTGAGAGAGAATGTCTGCACGTGCCCTTGATTGCCAACGATTAGAATGTAACATTTTCTCTTCAGTAGTAAATCTCATGATCTTTAGAAATATTGAGAAATTTTTTGAAGACCCTAACTTCTCAGCTGGTTATTACTGACATATGAATTGATAATATTTTTCTTAGCTATTATAGACAGTACAAAAAATTTACATAGGTTGCCAAAAGTAGACTTGTTGATTTATAAATCCTGGCGGAATTTCGGATGATCTTAGACACAAATTTACCTAGTCTGGCAAATTGAAAATGACACATCTCATTTTAGTTTCAAGTTTGGCTTTTCAATATCTGATACCATAAAAATGAAAGTTAAAATTTATTGAAGTTCAGTCAGGATGCTCTTTCTCAGATCAATTATTGTACTGCAATTTCAAATTTATAAATTTATATATGAGAATTAAAATTAATCTTAAATGCTTACGTGTTACTGGTACATTTCCTGAAATATTTCCTTATTTTCTGAAATAAGTTTTCTATTTTTGTAAGTCTTATAGATTTTAGGGTGACTGGAGTACAGATTACAAACAGTAGTCCATTTATTTAAAGAAGATATCAAAGCAGAGTTTAACCTGCTTGACAAATGTTTAATTTAAATACCAGTATAATATGCTTACACACATGAAAAATAGTGATTAAATTATCTTTTTGTTTCATGATATGTATAGTGTGACATTAAAATAATGCAACAGTTTATTTAAGGTATATACAAAAGGCATCCTCAGTAAATTACTGTTCTTTTTCCAATGAAACTTCTGCTTCCTCATCTTCTTTATTGCCACATAACTCTTACTAAATTTTCTCGTGTACTTTACATTTGTTGTTCCTCTTCAAATAATGGGCATTTCTAGCAACACAGCGAACAAAGTTTATATAAACATACTCCAAATGCTTATAAATGTTGGAGAAAATATTATATGAAGAACAATTAAATTTGAAAAAGAAGTCTCCAGATTCCAAAAATAAAGAGATAACATAACATTGATCCTGAAAGAACCAAAACTATGCAGCTCAGATAATTCTAGCATTTTAACAACAAGATAAGAAAAGGACATAAACTAGAGTCCTCATGTATGGAGACATGACATTCGGTAACATATAAGAAAACAAACCAATGAAGTAACATTACTCTATGAGTTGAGGAATATGTAAAATTTATTTTAGAACTGCAGTAATTAAAACAGTGTGGTAGTGGCATAAAAAAACAGAGGTATAGACCAAGGAAACAGAATAGAGAGTCCAGAAATAAACCTTTGCATAATTGATTAAATGATTTTTAACTAGGATGCCAAGATAATTCAATGAGTAAAGAGAATGCTTCAAGTTGAAACAAAAAGATGCTAGACAGCAACATAAGAGCATACAAAAATATACAGCTCTCTGGAAAAGGTAAATAGATAGACAAATACAAATCTTGTAACAATGCAATGGTGGTTTGTAAATCACTTTTACCTCAGGTATAGAATTTAAAATATAAAAGCATAAAAATAATTATAACTATAAAACTGTGTTAATGATTAAAAAATATTAATTAATTTCTAACATCAATAATGGAAAGTGGGAAGGGGAGATATAAGAGAGTAAAGTTTTTGTATGTGATTAAAATTAAGTTTTTATCAGTTTAAAATGGATTATTATAACTATAAGATGTTTTATATAATCCCTATGCTAACCATAAAGAAAATACCTATGATGTCTCACAAAAGAAAATGAGAAAGGAGTCAAAGTATGACACTACAAACAAAGGTCAATGACACACAAAAGAAAACAGCATGAGAGGAAAAGAGGGATAAGACCACTAAAAGAAATAAGAGAACAATTAACAAAATAGCAATAAGAAGTCCTTCCCAATCAATAATTATTTTGAATGCAAATGGATTAACCTCTCCAATCAATAAGTATAGAACGGCTGAAAGAATTAAAAAACTAGACTCAACTAAATGCTGTCTACAAAGACTCATTTTAGATATAAGGACATACACTGAAAATGAAATGATGGAAAATATATGCCATGCAAATGATAATCAAAAGAGAGGAGAGAGGGCGACACTCCATCAGATCAAATAGACTTAAAGTCAAAAACTTTCCTAGGAGACAAAGAAGGACATAATATGATGATAAAAAGGTCAAATTCACCAGGAAAATATAACAATTATAAATATATATTCATCTAACAATAGAGCACCCAAATATAGGAAGCAAGCACTGACAGAATGGAAGGGAGAAATAGAGAGTAACACAATAACAGTTGGCCATTTCAATACTCCACTTTCAATAATGGATAGATCAGCAGGGAAGAAGATCAACAAGGAAACAGAATACTTGAACAACACTGTAGAACAATTGGGCCTAACAAAGATATACAGAACGCTACACCCAACAAAGGCAGAATACACAGTTTTCTCACAAGCACATGAAACGTTCCCCAGGGTGGATCACATTCACCACAAAAGAAGTATTAAAAAAATTTAAGAATATTGAAATCATACCAAAGATAATGGGATGAAACTAGAAATCAATAATAAAAGGAAAATTGGAAAATCCATAAATATGTGGAAATCAAGCAACATACTCTTGAAGAACAAATGGGTCAAAAAAGAAATAACAAGATAAATTAGAAAATACCTTGAAACAAATGAAAACACAACATATCCAGACTTATGAGATGCAGCGAAAGCAGTGCTAAGAAAGAAGTTTATGGCAGTAAATGCCTACACTAAAAAGAAAAAAGATATCAAATAACCTAACTTTTCACTTCAAGAAGTTAGAAAAAAAACAAAAAATTAAACTCAAAGTCTTAAGAAAAAAGGAAATAATAACTACAACATAAATAAACAAAAGACAGATGAGGAAAGCAATAGAAAAAATCAACAAAACTAAGAGTTGGTTTTATGAAAAGCTCAACAAAATTGGCAAACCTTTAGATAGACTAAAAGAAAGAGAAAAGAGTCAAATAAAATCAGAAATGTAAGAAGAGACATTCCAATTGAGATCACAGACATCAAAAGATCATGAGAGACTACTATCAACAACTATAAGCCAACAAATTTGATAACCTAGCAGAAATGGGTACAATTTTAGAAACGTGCAAACTACCAAAACTGAAACTTGAACAAATAGAAAATATGAAGAAACCTACAACTAGTAAGGAGATTGAATGTCATCAAAAATCTCCCAATAGTGGCCGGCCCAGTGGTGCAGCTGTTAAGTTCTTATGTTCCACTTCAGCGGCCTCGGGTTTGCCGGCTCGGATCCTGGATGTGGACATGGCACCACTTGGCAAGCCATGCTGTGGCAGGCATCTCACATATAAAGTAGAGGAAGATGGGCACAAATGTTAGCTCAGGGCCAGTCTTCCTCAGCAAAAAGAGGAGGATTGGCAGCAGATGTTAGCTCAGGGCTAATCTTCCTCAAAAAAAACCTCCCAACAAATTAATAACCCAGGATTAGTGGCTTCTCAGGTGAATTCTACCAAACACGTGAATAATTAATGCCAGTCATTCTCAAACTCTTCCAAAGTAGTTGAAGAAAAGGGAACATTTCCAAATTGATTTTATGAGGCCAGAATTACCCTGATACCAAAGCCCAACAAAAACACTGAGAGAAAAGAAAACTAAAGGCCAATATCCCAAAAAATGGAGCTAAAAAAGTCCTTGACACAATACCAGCAAACGGAATCAAACAGCACACTAAAGGATCACACACCGTGACCAAGTGGGATTTATCCCTGAGATAAAAGGATGATTCAATGTATGAAAATTAATGTTACACTACATTAACAAAATAAAGGATAAAAATCACATGAAAATCTCAATAGATGCTGAAAAAGCATTTGACAAAATTCAACACCCTTTCCTGATAAAACTCTTGACAATATAGGAATAGAAAGCATCTCAATATAGTAAAGACTATATATGGAATACCTACAGCTAACATAATGGTGAAAACCTTGAAAGCTTTTCCTCCAAGATCAGGAGCAAGGCAAGGATGTCCACTCTTGCCACTTCTATTCAACATAGTACTTGAAATCCTAGCCAGAGGAATTAGGTAAGCAAAAGAAATAAAAGGCATCCAAATTGGAAAGGAACAAGTAAAATTGTCCCCTTTTGCAGACGATATGATCTTATATACATAAAAAAATCCTAAAGACGCCATAAAAAAATGTTAGGACTAGTAAATTCAGCAAAGTTGCAGTATATAACATCAACACACAAAAATCAATTATCTTTCTATACACGAACAAGGAACTATCTATAAAGGAAATTAACAAAACACTCCCTCTTACAATAGTGTGATAAGGAATAAAATACTTAGGAATAAACTTAATCAAGGAGGCAAAGACTTGTACACTGAAAATTATAAAGCATTGCTGAAAAAAATTAAAGCAGATACAAACTAATGGAAAGACATTTCATGTTCATGGATTGGAAGGCTTAATATTGTTAAAATGCCCATACTACTCAAAGGGATCTGCAGAGTCAATGCAGTGGCATTGACTGGTTTATCAAAATCCCAGAGGCATTTTTAAGAGACATGGAAAAAAGCATCCTAAAATTAATCTGGAATCTTAGAGGATCCCAAATACCAAAACAATCAGGAGAGAGCAAAACAAAGCTTCAGGTCTCACATTTTCTGATTTCAAAACATATTACAAAGACATAGTAATAAAAACAGTATGGTACTAGCATTAAGACAGAAATATAGACCAATGGAACAGAATAGAGAGCTCAGAAATAAATCCCCACGTATGTGGTCAAATAATCCTGGACAAGGGTGCCGAGGTTACTCAATGGGGAAAGGATAGTCTCTTCAAAAATTGGTGTTGGGAAAACTGTATATCCACATGCCAAATGAAATTGACCCTTACCTTAAACCATGTATAACACTTAACTCAAAATGGATTAAAGACCTAAATGTAAGACCTGAAACTGCAAAAATCCTGGAAGAGAAATTTGGGAAAATCTTCATTACATTAGATTTGGCAAGGTTTTTTAGCTATGACAGCAAATGCACAGGCAACAAAAGGAATAATAGACAAATAAAATTCCATTAAACTTGAAAACTCCTACCTGGCAAAGAAAACAATCAGCAGAAGGTAAAGGAAACCAACAGAATAGGAGAAAATATTTGCAAACCATATATCTAATATGGAGTTAATACCCAGAACATATAAAGAACTGTTACATATCAACAACAAAAAACCAAGTAACTTGATTTAAAAATGGGCAAAAGATCTGAAAAGATATTTCTCCAAAGATGACATACAAATGATCAAGTATATGAACAGATGCTCAACATCACTAATCATGAAGGAAATGAAAATCAAAAGCACAATGAGATATCACCTTACACCTGTAAAAATGGCCACTATCAAAGAAAAAGAAAATGAATGTTGGTGAGGATGTAGAGAAACTGGAACTCTTGTATACTGTTGGTGGAAATGTAAAATGGTGCAATCACTATGGAAAATACTATGGAGGTTCCTCAAAAAAATTAAAAATAGAATTACTATATCATCCAGCAATCCAACTTCTGGGTATCCAAAACAGTTGAAAACAGGATCTCAAAGTGATATCTGCATACTCATGTCCATTGCAGCATAATTCACAAGAGCCAAGACGTGGAAGTGACCTAAACATCAATCAACAGATGAGTAGATAAAGAAAATGTAGCATATACATACAATGGAATACTATTTATCCTTGAAATAGATGGAAATATTGTCATATAGTACAACACAAATGAAATTTAAGGACATTATGCTAAATGAAATAATCCAGCCACAAAAAGACAAATACTACATAATTCCATTTATGTGAGTTATATAAAGTAGTAGAACTCTCAGAAACAGAAAGTAGAATAGTGGTTGACAGGAGACGGGGGGATGGAGAAAAGGGAAGTTGATGTTCAATGGATATAGAATTTTAGTTTTGCAAAATGAAAAAGTTCTAGAGATCTCTTGCACAACAATATGCATATAGTTAATAATACCATACTGCATGCTTAAAATAGGTAAGATGATAAATACTGTTGTGTTTTTTACAACAATTAAAAAAAGTCTCAAAATTACCTCAATATCAAAGACCTAAATGTAAGAGCTAAAACTATAAAACTCTTAGAAGAAAACACACTGGAAACCTTCATGACCTTGGATGTGCCAATGATTTCTTGGATGTGACACTAAAGTAACAGGCAACAAAAGAAAAAATAGATAAATTTGACTTGAAAATTAAAAACCTTTGTGCATCAAAGAACACTAACAACAGAGAGAAAAGACACTTTACAGAATGGGAGAAAATATTTGCAAATCATATACGTGATAATGGATTCAGATTCAGAATACATAAATAACTCCTACAACTCAATGGCAACAAGAAAAACAACCTGATATAAAAATGGGCAAAGGAGTTGAGTATTTATTCCTTCAAAGAAGATATACAACTAGCCAATAAGCACTTGGAAAGCTACTCAACATTAGTAATCATTAGGGAACTACAAATCAAAACCACAAAGAGGTACCACTTCATGCCCATTAGGTTGGCTAGTATTTAAAAAAAAAAAAAAAAACACAAACAAAGAAATACAGAAAATTACAAGTGTTGGCAAAGATGCATAGAAATTGGAACTGTTGTGCTTTATTGCTGGTGGGTAAGTAACCTGTGTGGTGCAGCTGCTTTGGAAAACAGTATGGCCGTTCCTCAAAAAAACAGAAATGCAGTATGATATGATGCAGCAATTCCAGCTTGGGTATATAGCAAAATTATTGAAAGCAGAGACTTGAACAGAACAGATATTCGTATACCTATGTTCATAGCAGCATTGTGTGCAATAATCAGAAGATGGAAGCCACCTAAGTGTCCTTTGATGAATGAATGTACAAACAGAATGTGGTATATACACAGAATGGAATATTATTCAGCCTTACAAAAGAAGGAAATTGTGACACTTGCTGCAAGATAGATGAAGCTTGAAGTCATTACAGTACATGAAATGAACCACTCACAAAAGAACAAGTGCTCTATGAGTCTACTTATATGAGGTACCTGGAGTAGTCAAATTCGTAGAGACAGAAAGCAGAATGGTGATTGCCAGGGACCAGGGGAAGGAGAGAGTGGGGAGTTATTGTTTAATGGGCATGGAATTTCAGTTTGGGAAGATGAAACAAATTCTGGAGATGGATAGTAGTGATGGTTACACAAAAATGTGAATGCACTTAATGCCACTAAACTGTACAATTAAAAATGGTTAAAATTGTAAATTCTATGCTGTGTATTTCTTTTTGTTTTAGAGATCGGTACCTGAGCTAACAACTGTTGCCAATCTTTTTTTTTCTGCCTTACCTCTCCAAATCCCCCCGGTACATAGTTGTATATCTTAGTTGCACATCCTTCTAGTTGTGTCATGTGGGACGCTGCTTCAACGTGGCCTGAGAGCAGTGCCATGCTCCCGCCCAGGGTCCGAAACCGCAAAACCCCAGGCCACCCAGCAGAGGGCGCCGACTTAACTGCTGGGCCACGGGGCCAGCCCCCGTTGTTGTGTACTTCGTAATGCAATTAAAAAACAACAAAAACAAAATCCTAAGTTGGGTGGCAGGGAAGCTTGTAACATACCTGTGCTCTATGTAGGACCAAAAAAAGAATATTTCACATGAAAATTTGAGATTAAAGCTCACGTGTTGTCCAAATTTATCCTACCTAAATATCCATAAATCATAGGATGGGCTCAAGGCAAAACTGAGACGTTAGTAAAACAAAATGCAGAATTTTGGGGGGAATAATGTCATATTCATGGGCATAGGAAAATACAACTGGAAAACAAAAACTATTGGATATAATCTTCATAAAAAATTAAATCATGTGAGAAAATAAATCACTATGTGGCAAAGGCAGCAGATGCAACACAGACTTAGTAGTTTCCAACTACCAAAATATAATAATTTGAAGGAAACTAGAGAACAAAATAAACTGTTTTCAGAAGATGAAATAATTAAATATATTAAAAATAATGTAAACTATCATAGAAAAAGAGAATGATGAAGAAAAAGAACAATCGGAATGGACAAAAGGCAAAAAGCAAATTTAAAGAAAATCTATGATAATTGAAATCAAACCTCAATGGATAAATTAAACAACATATGAGCAGCAAAATTCCACAAGTCACAAGGAAATTAAGTAATGTAAAAATATTTAATAAATATAGATGATAGAATGAAAAGTTACAACCTCATTCTAACTTTGCAATAGAAATTAAGAAGGAAAGACATTTTTAAAATTAAACATGAATATTTGAAGATAAATTTGATAATATATTTTCAGAATTTAAGTATGACATGAATTCCCAGATTAAAAGGACCCAGTGATTTCTGAGAAGTGTTAAACCAAATAAATTAAAAACCAGCTACAATGGAACATCAACACACTGAAGAGATAAAGTGAATATCTTTACATCAATGAAAAAGAAAGGACCACTAAAATATGACAATCCAACTGAGAGTAGATTCCTTATCAGTAAATTCACAGGTTGAGGGGTTTTTTTTTTTAATCTAGCTTTATTATGTGCATAAGAGCATCCCTAAAACATGATGCTATAAAGTGGTTGAAAATAAATAGAAAAATACGCTGCGAAAGTCACAAAATATGAGTATCAATTTAAAAATCAGACAAAAGTCTCCAATAACAAAACAAAACAAAAATATTGGGGTGAGCAAGGAAAGATGGACAGAGAAGTCCTATAAGCTGAAACCGTATCTCCAAAAAAGTATATCCTCCAAATATATGAATGCAAAATTTAGCAGCTTGTAAGGAGAAATTTGAACATACCTCTCCCAAAAACAAATTGACCAAAACCATAAAAAATTTGCACTAGATCAATGTTAATATTTCATTCATTTTTAAAAAATATCCTCCCTATTCTCGGACTTTACCAGATAATTTAGGACAGATAAAAAAATATTGTCTTTAATCAAAAATCATGTTAACTTCCTTATACGAAAGAGAGCATTGATTTTTTAAAAAATATTAAAGGTGTCAAAGTACATATCTAAAGGAAAGATAGGAAAGCTACACATCTAAAAGAAAAGACAAATATTGTTTTCTCTTTTTTTTCATAAAGGAAAATAAGGCAAAGTATTTTTGCAAGTTAAAGATGATCTTAAATTTTAAAAATAATTTAATGCTTTACCCCTTGAGAACATAATTTACTATAAAATCATCAGCTTCATAAACATCTTCTTGTCTCACGTTGGTCTATTCCGGAAGGAGACCCTGAGACTGGATTTCAATGCAAGTAGTTTCCCTGAGAGATGATTATGGGAACTACCAGCAGGGGGAGCGAGTGAGACAGGGCTTAGAAGAAGTGTTGCTGTTTTGGGTGATTGGAGCTCAATCCCAGTGGGGACCTCTGGGACAAAGTTGGGATTCTCCCTCAGAGGTGTCTTCTGAGGGGCATGAAAGTTCCTTCACTTTTGGTTGAGTACTGTGACTGGGCTGGTAAATTCTAGCACTTACGGTCTGCCAGGCGTGAGGATAGAGGATATTCTGGCCGGAGCAACCCTTAAGCAAAGAGTTGTAGGTGCAACAGTAAGACGCTATTGTATATAAGACCTGTGAGTGCTGACCTAATAAATCAGGCACGGAGAGCCTCTTCAACAGTTAGATCTTTTTCTAAATTTTGGATTACTTATATTTAGATGAATAATATTACCCTACACAAAGCATCCACAACTTCTTCAAAGAGTCAATAAACGGACCTCAAAATAGTGTTAACCAAGCTGGTACAACCTAATTCACTGTGAACTGCCTAGTTGTTTACCACTGTCGTTTATGTGTGTATTCATTGTTATTCATTATTGTATAAGACAATACATGTTAATTAGAAACAAATTTTTCTAGTAATTTTTTATACTTGCGATTTTCTGTGAAAATGCGTAAATGATGTGATAAGAAAAGCTGTGTGCGTTTGTTGCTTTAGACATGTTATCTAGGATGAACAACCTCCTTCTGTGCACTCCAGGCTTTGGGAGCCGTTATCCCACCCAATGACTTTCCTCTCCCTATCATTTTGAAGAAATAACAGGCTTAATTTCTTTATTAAAAAAAATTCCCTTCATTACTAAGGTGGAGGAAGAAAGGATAAAATATATGTTTTAGATATTATCGACTATTTATTCTATCTCATAAAAGTTATTAGGCACCCATAAGTGTTTATTAGCACTAAATAAACACAGCAGTTAAAACTGTATTTTATTTCAGTTGGATTTTACATTCTGAAAAGGTCATTACCTTTCATCAGGAAATTAACATCAATATAATCAAAGTTCAAGTTTAAATAGCTATTTATTGGTTATGAGTATTTGTTTTTAAATGCGTAATTATAAAAATATTTTTGGATAAGAAAAGGTAAAGGCTTGAACAGAGTGACTCCAATATGTATCGCTTATATCCATTCTAAACGGATGCACCATCTTACATTGTGCTATAACCACACATTTTTAGCTTGCTTCCTAAATTTCATGAAATACCCCTGTGAAATCCTTATAACTAAACTTTAATTTTGGATCAATGTTTCTACCTCCCAGCAGAGAAAAACAAAAAAATCTAAGTTTATTTTCTGACTGCAATATTTCTGCTAAATGTAGTGAACAAAAAAATAATTTAAATTCTAAATTCATTTTAAATTCATTACCAGATACCCTTTGGGGAAAACATTTTTTTCTGTCAAGGTAATTAATAATTTTAAAGGGTGTTTTCAATATGCATTTATTTGCCTTCAAGAAAATATATGTAATACAAAGCCTTGGGAAAACAAAAATTATGAATTTCTAGATGTGATAAGCTCCATGTGTCTACTGGGAATGTGACTACATTAATATCCAAAATTAAACATAAAAATATGCATTTTTTGGGCAAAGCAGTCCCTAAGATAATAGCCTATTAATATAAAAAATAAATAATATGTTTTGCTTCTATTTGCTTAACTAGTTTCTAATTTGTTTCTTAGAATTGTAGCAAGAGACTTCCTGACACAAGTGTTTGATTTGGGGAGCCCTTTCTCTCATATCCTCTCTCATATCTACATTTCCAAAATGTGTATTAGGTAACTATTCTGTGTAATGAATTGCTTTTGTGTGTGTGTCTGTGTGTGTGTGTGTGTGTGTGAGGATGATTGGCCCTGAGCTAACATCTGTGCCAGTCTTCCTCTATTTTATGTGGGGTGCCACCACAGGGTGGCTTGACAAGTGGTGCTATGTCTGCACCTGGGATCTGAACTTGTGAATCCCAGGCCACTAAAGCAGAGCATGAGAACTTAACCGCTAAGCCATGAGGCCAGGTCCCTGTAATGAGTTCCTTTTTACTTCTGTTGGAAAACATTAAGTATTTGTTAGAGGAGGGGAAGGAAACAGTGCTGAGTAAAGTGCACACTGAGCGAACTCAAGAACTGAGCATATGTTATTCTTTTTATTTACAACCAATAACACGAGGTGGGTGGAAAATTATTTTTTTTCTTTTATTGTTTGTTTGTTTGGGTTTTTTATTTTTATTTTTTTGACTCAAGTGGGAAAATGTCTTTCCTGACTGGTGAATGGGTGTCAAATGTGAAAGTTTTATTCTCAGGTGATTAAAATATTTATAGATGTCAAAAAGTGGTTGAATGGGTGCTGGATGATGAGCTGGGGTGGAGAATGTGGCCAAGGGTGGCCTTGATACCAAACCAGCCTGTAGGAGAAAACATGGAAGTAATTTAACCATGAAACATGATTTAGTGTTAGGTAGAAAGCGACCTTTAAGGAAAATCCACGGCTAATATTAGAATAAAGCTGAGTTATTATGTGTAAAACTTTATCCGCAGATATTGTATTTGAATAAATGTGTTGAGAATCAGAGAGGCATAATGAAGAAAAGAAGACTATAATGTTAGACCTAAACTGGATTTGAATCTTTGCCACTTAACAGGTGATTGAATTTATCCGAACTATCTAAATAATCTGCAATTCATCTTCACATGTAAACTGTGTATACTAAACATTCTTCAGTATGTTCTAATAATTAAATGAGATAAAAATGTAAAGTTTAAACAAGTGGGCTGGATATAGAAAGTGCTCCCTATCATTATTGTTCTTAATAAGGTATATTTTAATAAGAGCATAATTACTTTGTTTTAGTGGGGAGCCCTCCTTCAATGTGTAGACACTGTATCTATGGATAACCTTTAAGTTTTAGCCATACAGTCATGACTAAACATAGATTTAGAAAAACTAATAGCATGACCTTTATTGCTGTATTGTAAGATTAAAGTTTTCTGAAGCCAAACTTTATAGCCCATTAATCTCATGTCCTTCTAAAGCCAATTGTAGAATGCCTGCAAGTTCAATGGCCAACTACATACTTAAATACAATGCCCTTTGCACTTAAATGTGATGCTTTTGTAAGAATTGAGAAATATTCTAACCAGTTCCATAAACCCTGGGCACTGTCACATTGGTTTCGTTAAAGTGGTTCAGAAATTAACTACTGCCACCAAATGAAGTTTTTTGTTTGTTTTTGCAGTGCTATTCAGGAATGTAGATTGCTACAATGCCATAAAGAAGCAGTGGAAATATGTCCATACTTTGTTATCACTCCTTGCCTCATTAAGTTCCGTTCCCTGCCTGAGAAGAGCGTGGCTTTGATGGGAATGCTGCAGGAGATCCTGAAGTTGGAGCCCAAGGTTAGAGGCTGTCAGCTACCTGAGCTTCTCACAGCCGGAAGTCAAATGAGGGAGATGTGGACAGTGGGCTCCACTGCTGGCAAGGAATTATCCCAAGCAGTGAATTATGACAAATTGATGGATAACCATCGGATTACCCACTTCTTCCAATAACTGGTAATCTTTATACCTTAAGGTAGAAATAAACAAAACCACCTCTTTGAGCTTCGTTACACTGCGTTAACATACACTAATTAAATCCTATGATATTTGAAACACCAGAATTATTAATTTATATCCCCTGTAATGCATTAATTAACATTAACTCCCTTTTTGGAAAGGGTTTTACCATGTCCCAGCCTGACAACACCAACATCAAGGTTTATCAATCAGTTTGATAAAGATTTATAGAATATGGGGCTGGCCATATTCTAGGCCATATTCTAGGCCCCGTGGCCTAGCGGTTAAGTTCGTGCACTCCGCTGCAGGCGGCCCAGTGTTTCGTTGGTTCGAATCCTGGGTGAGGACATGGCACTGCTCATAAAACCACGCTGAGGCAGCGTCCCACATGCCACAACTAGAAGGACGCACAACGAAGAATATACAACTATGTACCGGGGGACTTTGGGAAGAAAAAGGAAAAAATAAAATCTTAAAAAAAAAAGATTGATAGAATAAGTTGATATCAAGAGTTTGCCCCAAATCCTTGTCTAAATTGTATTCAAAATAGGCTATTCTATGTGAAAGATACGTATTGTTTATGAAAACATTTTCTCACTAATATTTATGTTCCCTAGTACAAAGAGATTACTACTTTGGAAAATATTAGTGAATGCTTGTTGAAATAATGAACTGATTTACTAACTGATTTCTTGTAAGTGACTATCTAAAGTCATTAATTTATAGACTATTCCAAAAGTAAAGGACACATTTGTAAGTAAAACTAGTTTTCACATAAGAGTACAGCATCACTGGAATAAATGGCATTTGGATTTTCTAGTACACGGTTAAAAATTGTATTAAAGTATATGACACATTATATTCTAATTTATCCATCCACCTTATTGTTTGTTCCACCTCCTCTTATGGTTATTTTTATTCTAAGCTTCTATTAGTTCCTTACATATGGCAATTAATATTTGTCAAATAAATAAATGCCGATGGGTAGCGTTAACACAAGAGCACAAAGAGGAGGCTAGCCCCTTCTCTTTGGGCAAAGGGCTCACTGGGATTCTTGGGACTTTTCCTCTCTGAACAACAGAATGTAACACGGTTTTCACTCTGTATTTGCAAGACAGCTGAATATTCAGTGTTAAAGCACGACTTTGGTAAAATATCGGGGTAAAAATCACGATGCAATGTTATGAATTTAATAATTTTCAAGAACAATTTTGAAGGCTTTTCTCAGTCAGTTAGGACACGGAAGTTCCCTGTGTACTTCGTGACTACCCATGTTAGTTGCTGTTCTCCAGAAGAATGGGTCTGCTCAAGTAGAATGTGACCTCAGCTATTACTTTTTAAAAATTTTTCTAGGAAAAAACTGGCAATAATTAAGAGAAAAGTAATTTTTTGGTAATTGAAAAGTAAAATCTTCAATACTTAGTGCAATATTTTGACTCTTTGCTTCCCATTTCATTTTTTCCTATTTCATCGTTTACTATTTCACTTTTCTCTGGCTAAATGGCACATTCCATCTATGACTTGAATAATTTAAATAACGTTTCTTGACTTAAAGATCTTACAATATGAGTAGTAAATTATATTGTTTTGTTTATTCATTATCTCTGGTAGTGGCAAAACCTGGGCTCTAGATTTGTGCCTCAGGTATAAGCTCTAGCAGAAACTCTCTTGCATGGCAGTGCATTTTCCTATGTCTGAAAGGTCCCTGCAGGGAATGGCTGCTGCAGGAGCAACCACTCTGATTTGCATTGCCTTTCAATGCTATTTCCTACAGGCGTGCGAGACCCCAAATGCAGTTTCTCTCAGGTAAGAATCTGAAAGTTTATAGACATTAGTTTAGTAATCGTTTCTGCTATTGAGTAGATATTATTGACCTTTATCTGACATTCTTTCATAATGCTCTTCCATTGAGGAAATCCAGACTAGGAGTGAAAATACACCATGGGACTTCCTAGATACACAATTTCCATTTTAAAGATGCTGAAATTGAAGTATACTGAGATGTTAAGTGTGTTGCATAAAATTACACATAGAATCAATATCGCAGATTAAAATTGAGTTCCAGAAGAATTCAAAATCGAGCACAATAAAACACATGTAGCTACTTAAGTGAAACGTTTAAGTTCATAGTTAAGAAAGAGTTGAAAAGTTCTTTATCTGTTTCTTATTGTTGCTGTAAGAATAGCACAAACTTAAATAACACACATGTATTCTCTTACCATTCTGGAGTTTAGACATCCTAAAGCAGTTTCACTGGTCTAATGGCAAAGCTGTTTCCTTGGGGAGGCTCTGAGGACAGAATCCTTGCATTTGCCTTTTCTGGCTTCTAGAGCTGTGTTGCCTACATTCTTTGGTTTACCCCTTCCACTATCTTCAAAGCCAGCAGTGAAATATCTTCAAATTTCTCTGCTTCTGGTTTCACATCTCCTTCTCTCTCTTCAGTGACCTGCTTCCCTCTTAGAAGGATCCCTGTGATCACAACAGAACCACCCATATAATCGAGGATAAATTCCTCGTCAGAAGATTTTTAATTCAACCACATCTGAAAGTCTCTTTTGCCATATAAGGTAATAGTCACAGTTTATGTGGCTTAGGACATGGACATCTTAGATGAAGGTTATTATTCAGCCTACCGTAAGGTTTCAATATTGGACTTAAAGTGTTAATATTCAAGGCAAAATTATACTTATTTAGAGTGTTTAAGGAAACATTATGATTGAAACTCTTTCTATTCAACAATATTTGACTCATGTCTTGACTTTTACTTATTAGGTGTTTATTTTAATGATATGATATAATTATTACCAATACCGTCACCTAGTCTTTCATCATATTGCATATGTTCAAGCATTACTTTCAAGAAATGTGTAAAACATTAAGTACTTATATGCTGATGACAGGGCGACATTTTCTCTCTCAACCTGAAATCACAATATTAGAGGAAACAAATAACAACCATGTTAACTGTGAAATCAATGCATAAATTCCAAACACATCAGTTATGAAAAAGTCCACAAATTGCAGTGAACATGCTCCCAGATTTAGAAGAGTCTGACACTAGTGATTTAGTAATTCCTTCATTGGAAATCAATCAAAATCTGGCTATCAGCAAAACTGTTCCAGAAAATCTGAGGGAAAAAATTGATAAATGTCAGTAAACCTTGGAAAACAAAACAAAGTGGTAGCAAATAACATTGATCTTGGATCAGAAGAACTGCATGTAAATCTTGGTTTTATTGCATATCAGATATATAACCTTGGGCAATTTACTTGCCATTTCAGCTTTTAGCTTCTCATCTTCTCTGCTTCACGGCAATGTTCTGTGCAACAAGTTGTTTGAAAAAACATAGTGGAAGGAATACAGTAAACTGAGAGAAGGACACCACAAAAGGTAAAGAGAAACACTGTCTTTAGGAAAGTAAAAGAGAGACTTTCAGTTAGTTTGTCTACAGGGATCATAAGGTCCCGATTCATGGAGTTGTTTCCTTTTGGAATCTCAGAACACTTTGACTTCTGTCTCCTTCATCCCATATCCAACCTTTTGTATTAGGGTTGTCAAGAATAGCAATTCTACACTTGTTTTAAGCTATAGAAGACATTATTAGCATTGTTTAACCACACAAGATGTATTTACATATGTACCCATATATTTATCTTTTCTGACATAATTTCTTTTCTGTGTTGATTTCTTTTTATTTGGGATTATTTTCCTTCTGCCTGAACTCCTTTTAGTGATTTTTTTGGACACAAGACTCATCTTTTGAATTTATTTTTCAAACTCACTTTTATTTTTAAAGTATCCTTTTGCTAGTCAGGGAATTCTAGATTGACAAGACCCATCGTGTTCTTGCATCCATCATTTCTGTTCAGAAGTCAGCTATAAGTCTTATTGTTGCATTTCAGTGGCAATGTGTCTTTTTTCTCTGACTGCTTTTAGACTTTCTTTTTATGTTGTCCTTCAATAAGTTGTCTATGATGTGTAAACATGTATGTCTTTTTGTGAGTGGGAGCGCATTACATTTATCCTACTTTGGGTTTAATGCACTTCTTGAATCTTCCAGTTTACTATATTTAATTGAATATTTTAATATTAGGGATTTTAAAGTTTTTGTCTGCCGATTGCATTATTGCAAACATTTAGGAGACTGATTCTATTGTTTCTCTTGTTTACTG
This sequence comes from Equus quagga, assembly GCF_021613505.1. NCBI lineage: Eukaryota > Metazoa > Chordata > Mammalia > Perissodactyla > Equidae > Equus > Equus quagga. Next base: position 5,636,288 of record NW_025798627.1, on the reverse strand, counting down.
GTCATACAGCTCCTTCTACTTTCTAGCTTCATACTTTTGGATTGAATGTTGGATCTTATGTGTGTGTGTGTATATATATATATATAGTGTAGAGACTTATGATGATTTTATCTTCTGTCAGGGAGAGCCCAACAATTCCTCTGCTAAGTTGACAGAGTAAAGAAATGATGATCTTAAGCAAGTAATGGACTAGATTTTGTCAAGAATCACTGCAGTTTTGGTAAAACTGAGTCTATCTTTGGTTCATTCCTGCTTCTAGGCAGTTGCAAGCCTGGCAGACCTTGTTCTCTCTGGCCTAGAGAGTCTGAGAATTTTTACTATATCTTCAAAGGTTTTTGGCATAGTTTTTTAGCTCTCAGCTTGATCCATCCCCATATTTTGACAAACATGTTGTAGTGGACACAAGCTATGTGTGTGAAGCCCTCCTGTCTCCAGTTATTTTCTCTCCAGCTTAAGTACCCATGAAAAGTTGTAATGATTTATTTTCCTCAAGTGGAAGTGTTCTGACATAGATTCTCAGGCTCTAGCTCTCCCCGGGTCATGTGTTTCTTCAGAGTCATTGTATCAGCTACGATGCTTTTGCTGCAAGTGGAGAGGACCAGATAACAATCAATTACACAATAGAGTACGTATTTATTTTAACATAGAAAAGAAGTCTGGAGGTAAAGTGGTTCAAGAGTCAGATAATTCATGGATCCAATAATATGATGTAATCAAGGACCTACATTTCCTTGTTTTTCTATTCTTCCATATTCAAAATATCATCTGCTTTCTCATACCATCACATTGGTATTATTTCCTTATATAGTTGCATCCAAAGGCAAAAAGGAGTGAGAAAAATTTTTCAGTCTACCAGCAGGCTTTCCCTTATTTCATCTTGGTACACAGGTTGTATAATGTATCAGTTAGCCTTTGCTGCAACATATAAAAATCTACTCCAATAATTTATATATCAAAGCAACAGTCATTTATTTGCTCAAAAATATGTGGGATATCAAATACAGCTGAGCTAAACTTGCACAATCTATGTCTAACTCAGTTGGATGTCAGCTGAACTTGCATGTGTAGACAGCGGGTAGTGAATGGTCATGTATATACACATGGTGATTAGCTGGCTCTCAGAAGGGTTGATGCAAATCACTGGGCCACTTATCTCCAGCAAGTTATTCTGGGATTTTACACAGAGGTGGTCACAGAATTTCAAAGAGTAGTAAAAAATGGCAAGCCCCAACACACAGGTATGTTTCATGTCTCTGCTTGCATCGTGAATACTTCTGTACAATTTGCCAAAGCAAATTCCATGGCCAAGCCCAGACTGAAGAAATTTAGAAATAGATACCTCTTGATGGAAGGTGCTGCAAAGTCAAATAACACAAAAAGTGTGCCTATTATGATTGTAGGCATCTTTACAATCTACCACACTTACCATGTCTACGCTTAAACCAATAATGCCTAAGGTAATTCAATTACCATTATTAGCTTAGACAAATATAAGTGTCCTTGCAATACTTGAACAAAGTTGGCATTATTTTACCAAGGGAAAAGACCTAGGAGGTGGCAAAAGATTTGAATTGTCTTTCTCTGAACATGCAAGGGGCATGTGACCCAAGAAATCATTTACAAGCTTTTATCCAGAAATCTTAATCTTAGGCTTAGAAACAAGCACTATACATGGTTGCAAAAATTTCCTATGATGTAGTCCTAAAAATATTGTTAATTATTTCCTGCCACCTTGATTCCAACTGTTACTACTATACTTCAAACTACACTACAACTACCAATAAGTATCAATAAGCCAATATGTGTTGCTTTCCCTGAGGAATCATTCTGAGATATCCCTTAATTGAAAATTCTTATCTTTATTTTTCTCAGTAGCTGACTGTTAAATCTCAGTGCTCATCTCTTTTTAATCAAAGATTTAACAAAATTATAAAATACTTACAAATTCTCCCCTTTGAGCAGCATGTAGACTGGTGTGTTTTACACAGAATATTCTAATTTTTGGATGTTTATTGGAGTTCCTTTAGGGTTAAAAGTAAGTAAATATATGAAAGGGCATGTATGGACTGCTGATGTTAGTCTGTTGAGAAAAAAGGAATAAGATCAATTTAATTTTGTCCACCCTGGTCCATAAGACAAGAAAAAAAAAACTGTACATTTTCCTTTTTACCTATTTTACATGATTTTCAAAATAGTAACTAGAGTTTCTGCTAAAATCGTTAATATTGAAACTGTATGATCGTTACTTAAGTTGCACTGTTTTATTTATGAAATAGATCATTGTTTCAAAAATCCTGTTTCAGAAGACTAGTTCAACCCTATTTACAGTGACTACTACTCTGACCAGATAATTATAATTTATGCAATAATTAAAATGTTCAGCTTGGTTTTATTCTTTGCTAGATTGTAATGAAACTTTATGGGTAGCTATAATTAACCTTTACTGATGTCAATTATGCACATTTAGGGATCTTGAAATTGCTGACCATGCAGTTCTATTAAAGATGCATGAGGCAGCATGGATTAAAGACTATACACAGCAGGAATGGCAGGCATAGTATATGCAGTGAGGAAAAAGAGAGAGTTGCTAGAAGTGACAAGCAGAGGCCATTCATTTCTTGTTTATTATCAATTATTTTATTTGTTTCACTGTTAGCGATATGAAGGATATATATCGTGTCACATAATTGTCTGCAAACTCGCTGAGGCTCTTAGTGGCTCAAGCTACCCAACCAACCTGTAAAAGGCGGACGACATTGTTTGGTTTTCTCTCTATCAGCCACACTTTTGTGCTCTCCAAGGTTAGCCAAAGGGATTCAACAAGATTCTGCTCCAGATGAGAACATAATGGGGACTAGACCTTTATACGGTGTCATTACATTATATGATCTCAGGTCATATCACATCTGTCTCTCATTTCTCCTCCATTAGTCCCCTTGTTACATCTATTCCTAAAGTGCTCTTTTTGTGCTTCTAATAAGGTCTCTGCTTTTGTGTTCACTAACATCAAGGACAGAACCACAATAGGAAATATGATACATAGTCCATAGTGGAATTGTTGCTTAAAATACAGCAGCGCTATTATGTTAGAATTGACGTAAGAACCACAGTTACCCACTTTACTTCGAACATGGACACTAAAGTCTTTTGCTGTATTTCTTCCCTTGCCTCCTTCCTAATATCCTCATTACTTCTTCTATTTTTTTTTAAGATTGGCATCTGAGCTAGCAGCTGTTGCCAATCTTTTTTTTTTTTTTCCTGCTTTTTCTCCCCAAACCCCTCCAGTACGTAGTTGTATATTTTAGTTGTGGGTCCTTCTAGTTGTGACACGTGGGACACCGCCCCAACATGGCCTAATGAGAGGTGCCATGTCCGCGCCCAGGATCTGAACCAGTGAAACCCTGGGCCACCAAAGTGGGAGCACACGAACTTAACCACTGGGCCACGGGGCTGGCCCCTATCCTCATTACTTCTAATACCCAGTTCACTAAACTCATTTAGCCACTGTAAATGGGCTACATCAACAGGAGGCATGAATATACGAACTGCACTGTGAAAAATTCAACTTGATTCACAGTACCTCCAACTTCAATCCAATCCATCTCAAGGAAATTTAAAATTTCTTCTTTTTCAAAATTAGCAACTTCAAAAGCTAAAGGGCATTAATTAGTGCCAAATATTGGGGAATTTCCTATTGTTATACATCAAAAATTCACATTTATTTTCCTAATTGGTTCTGAAAGTAGGCTCTGTTGTAGTCTTTCCATATTTCAGAGTCTGAAACATTTTTCTTACCTCAGGTAGTTCTTGATACTGACTGTTAAGTCGGAAACTGTGCAGGATTTTAGGTGTTACCTCATTAATATGATAGCTTGCTGTAGTTATATATATACATATATGCACACGATGTATATACATATATATGCATACACACACACACATATATATACATATACGCACACATATCTGTTTGTATATATACAGAGTATGTGTGTGTGTTTCTATCTCCATCTATTTATGTCTATATCTATATATATTAACAGGAACACTGTACTTCTGGATCAGAGAACAAATTTTTTTATTTATTCACCAAGCAATCTTAGTGGCAATGGTTCCCCTACCAATGCAATGAGAGCAAAATGTCACCTGCAAATGCAGAAGTTGTACCAGAGGAGATGGATTCTGGAATTATGAAACCTGGAGCTTATGTGGGGCACCTGGTACATCTGGACATTCTTCCTCTGGAGATAGAGTGAGGGAGACCTTTGTTCTGGAATATAAACAAATCCTGTCTAAGGAGGGCTGACGAGTGGGGAGAAGGTCTCTAGCTCTCTTTCACTAGCCTGAAATGTAAAGAAATGACTCAGGATTTAGGATCCTTAGAATGTAAGCAAATGGATCCAAAGGAACACATACTTTACATTCCTCTAGAGCCATATACAATCTATAACTTCAAAGGTGTGTTTGCCATTCAGTCCTCTTTAAATTTAGGTACAAGTGCTCTTTGCTCTGGAAGCTCTGACTATGCAGAAACATGACAACATTCATGAAGCATTGTTCCTAACACCAACATTGGGTACCTCCATGGATATTTAGTAATTATGGAATCTACGCTCCAAGACATCACTACCTTATTCCAAGCTATTGCCCTTAAATTACCAGCCTCCTCTTTCCTTCTATCCTCCTGGGCACCTAGCATAATTTCTTCAATATTCTTAAACGATTCATAAAAGATAACCAGAGCCAGCACCTTCAAATAGCTGTTGCTTTCTCCCTCATAAAAACAAATTCCTAATGAAAGGAAAGTCAAAGTCTGGCAATAATTTAACATAAGGGACAATAAATATGGGGGAAATCAAATTAACAGCTCAATAATTTATGCAGCCCCTAGATCCCCTAGTTTTAACCTTGTATGATCTTATTTCCTCCTTTTACCCAATGTTTTTTATTACTGAGGAACATAATTTTTGCATTACACAGCCTACTCAAGTTCAGATATGGAGATCCTTAAATGTTGGTCTCAGTGTTTAAGGCATATTCTCTCATTAAGGGAGACCATCAAAATTTTTGAGCAGGAGTGTGCCCACAGTGATAATTTATGATGATCATTTCAGTAGCAATTGGTTTGAAATCTTAACTTGGAGAAACAGGAGACTGGGAAAATACATTAGAAAAGACTGCAATAACCCAGGTATAAGATAATACATTCATGAACCAGAGTAGCAATGAAAGTAATTAAAAGGAAGCATTTAAAGCAGGAGACAGTTGAAGGGAAGAGCTGATAACTGAGTTTGGAAGTGTGGGTATAATGAAAAGTCAAAATCATCAGTACCTAAGTGGTGAGGAAAATTAAAATATCTTTAATTATAATTAAAGTCAAAAGAGAATATTAGATTAGATGGGGATAGAGAGCTCAGTAGGAAATGTTATGTTTGACTTGTTAGAACAACCAAGTAGACAGGTCTCATACTCTTGAGGGTCACTACCAGAATGCTGGGCTGCATTGATCACGGCTATGGCAGATGCAATTATATTTATGTTCTTTCTGTTAGAAAGCTAGGTTATCCCTGGTCTTATTCACTTTATGAAGCTATTTTTCTGGTGGTAATTTAGTCTCATAGACAGGTATGGCACGCTTTTCTTATGAAGTCTTCACACATTTCTAGCTGTGTCATTTTTTCAGGAACGTTAACTGTCAAGGGTGGCATCCGAACTTCACAGGATATTGTCCTTTGAATACTTTCTAATACATTTTGAGTATGCGTTCCAGAGGATTTCTCTTTTTGTCTTAAAAACCAAATTCCACATACTTCAAGCTACTCCATTAAGGATATTATATTTTGGATGTTTGCAACCTCAGTGAATTAGTTGTGTATTCAAGTTAAGTGAATCAATATAATTGCACTTCTAATCATAGCTCTTTTCCTGTGCAATTGTAATGCACTTTATGGATGAATAGAAAATGTGCTTCTAATATTAATTAATGACCAATTGTTCTTTTAAGTCTTATTCCCAAAAATGCTTTCAGTAATCATTTGTTGCTCTTCTTTTCTGTAACACAGGGGTCACAATATGATATCAACACAGACTTCGGCAGTTTTTGCCTTCCTTTTGATACCATTTCATGTGAATTATAGGTATTAAAGCCTTTTAAAAGTATTCAAATTATCTAAGATGATGTGACTAGTATTTTGTTATAATTCCAGAGGAAAAATATACAAAACCTTGAACTAATTTCTAATTTTTTATGAGAGTTAAAGCACTTATACTCATGTCAGCATGAGGATAATACATAAGCCTATCAATCATTAGAACTTTCCTGGTGCATTGAGGAATAAAGTATAGTGCATATGTGTGTTGTCTCAGAAGCTGGTGGCAGTCCCTGGGAACACAACCCCTTAATTTCTTGTCTAGTGGGTCTGCTTTGTTGAGTAGACAGACGTAACAGAAATAAACACATCAATGGTATGTTGTAAGTTTACTTTTTCATAGAAAGTACCACAATGGTTAAGCAGGTAAAGTCAACAAGCTGTCATATTTTTAAAACTATAGACCACTTAGCCCAGGTAAAATGCATATGACAAGTGATTTAATCAAGGCATGCATATATTCTGCCATAAGAGGAAGGGGATAAACACAAGAACTTCATGCATCTGGATAAAATTATTAATATAGCTTTGTCTTTTAATAGCACACTTTTTGTGACTTTCATTGTAGGTTAAATATGCAGTTAGAAAAAAAGTCTCTTAGAATAACACACGTTTGACTATGGCTTGTGTTGGAATGAGACTATGCAACAATAATCCTCCATGGCTTAGGCCATGAGAGAAACTGGTGTAAAGGAAGAGCACTTTAATGGGCAATAGTCTTGATGTTGGACATCTGCAAACAAAGAGAACTGAGTCATAATGATGAATAAACTAATAGTAGAGTTAGTGTAAAGTCAAATCCTATCTATCTATATTCGAGATAAAAAATACTTTGATTAAATTAAAGTGTATGTTTTTTAGGAATCTTTTACTATATGCTTCTATTGTGTGTAAATGAGCTAAGAGAGAATTAAATATCAATATATGTATAGGAATACATCCTACTTTTGAAATAACATATTTGTGGAAATGACTTTAGGGAGCAAATATGAAGAAGACTGTGGAAGCAACCTTATGAGAAGACATTTGCTTTTCCATAATCTGCCCTATTTCTTATCTTGTTAAGAAACTTGTTGAGCAGTTCTGCTGGATCTTCTGACCCCCGACAGGAGCGTCATCAGTCACCGCACAGGCTTTGGCTTACAAACTCTTTTATAGGATTCAGGAGGGATATGGATTTAAATTTTAAACCGGTTTCTGTCAGTGTGACAAATGAACACCAGAAAATTGTAGGACAATGGTAGAATGTTGAAATGCATGCCAAAAGTAATGGCCAATCTTCAAGTGGAATTAACAAAAATAGTCTTAAAATATCCCCAGGTTACACTGTTACTATCATTCTATGTCCAAGCCATAGGACAGCATATTATTGAAGCTTTCAATCCAGTATTCTATTCAGAGGTAACGTAATTGATTGCGTAGATTAAACCCCTAGAATAAAAAGAAAAATCCTGCTAATAAAGCATTGATTTGTAGCATCAGGTTTTTTTTTTTTTTTTGGAAGCGTCAAAATAGGAAAGAACAACTGATCAAAGTCTTAAGGTAATGACATAAAAAATGCTCTCCCAGTGTATTTTTCCTAAATTCATTTTGTTAGCAAACTGATTGTTGCTTTATTCCTTTAGTAGTTATGTACAATGGTGATATTCCAAAGTGTACCTTATTCAGATTTTTAAAATATGTTTCCACTAGAAAGAACTAGGAAAGATGACTGCATTTTGATGAAGTGCATTTTAATAGATGTGGGAACTCGTGACAGCAACCACTGAAGCAGTGACGGGTATGTTATCAGACGGAGCTCAGTGAGGCCTGCCCCAGGCTTTCGAGTCTATACTTAGAAGTCGGAACTAGAAAAATGCTGGCTTCGAACTCTTCCATCTCCCTATAGTTTTTCCCGTATCCTTGTGAAGCAGCTTAGCTGTTCTCTACTCATGGAATCAACTGAAAAGTGTTTTAATGTTGGTACTTTAAGCCAAGTAACTTTCAGATGCTGTTGGAATTTTTTCATGTGGAATTTGAAAACATTAATTTTATAAAATTTCTAAATTACATGCTTGCCAGAATTATTGTCACACAAGTGTGGAGGAAATCTTAAATGCAAATATCTACTCATAAATGTGGTTTAAACAATAATATAATTAAAGATTCATTAAACATTTAGCTTCATCTGGACCTTAAGAGTTTGATAAAAACAGATTCTAACTATTTTGAGCAAAAAAACCCATGTCATTTTGCTTTAAAATGTTAAGGTCAGGTCATTTTTATGAAATGTTCATCTTATAGTCTATTTGCAACCATTTAAAAATATTGAAATTAATAGTTTAATTTTATAACATGAGTATGATATCTATTTTATTTTGCAGATAATAAGGAACAAAATATATCAGATGGGGAAGATATGTTTGCTTTTATTAACTCTTTTTAGTCCTTAAGGTAATGAATACAGTAAAAGTGTTCAAATTATGAGGCACAATTTAATACTTCGCTGAAAATGCAGGGTTGTTTATTTTCTTGTCTATTGTACAAAAATGTATTTCTTATCTGAATTCTTTCTAAAATAGAAAGTATACTTAATAAAATAATATACTAAATGATTTAAGCCATAGATCCATCAAACATTTGAATAATGTTAAATGCTATTTTTGTTAATATAGTACAGTATAATGAGCTTCAAGTTGCTGAAGGATTTATTATCATCATGTTGACATCACTGATAGTCCTGAACATGTCAAAATGAAAACTATGGTAATAAACAATGAAGTAGGCTTGCTGAACTAATTTTAACAATCTAGTATATCTCCAGTCAGTTCAAGTCTGTAGGACCCAGAAGTCAACCTGATCCTTTGGGGAATCTGAAGAAATATTATCCCTTCATAATTATCATGATAGCTATAGAATACATTTATGTATTGCTAAAGGGGTTACAAAATATATCACTAATCAATTTCAAAGAGAAATATTGATAATGGCAAATAGCCAGGGCAAACTCTTAGAAAAAAAATGTACATACTATAGAAATCTGTGTTAGCAGAGTTATGCATTGATACACTGAACTATATACATTTGAAATATATTGTTTAATTTTTCTTTAGGTTGTGCAAACATATGTAAATGTGAAACATAAACACATGAAAGAACAAGAGTAAAAGGTTTGGGCAACGAGCAATGTCAAATATTAAGGAAACTGGAATACAAAGAAAGGAAAATAATCTAACACAAGACTGTAAAAATTTCAGCAGAAATACAGTCTCAAGTAAAACAAACAAATGAAGTTAATAAAGTGAAATGCACTGTTGAGCTTTATTTTCGTTCAAGATCTTGGAGTTCCAAGCAGAATTATAGTGCCTACCACATAAACTTGTTTAGCAAATATTCAATAAAATGAAATAGAATGACGATAGTTGCCATAAGTGAGTAGAGTTGCTCTTCGGTCTAAATACCGTGGTGTTTATTATTTTGGAAGATAAATTTCTCTTGACAATCAAATAGTTAAGGCAAAATTATCCTTGGAAATCCTTAGTCTAAAAACCAACGTAGACCAAATTACACTTCAAAGTTTCCTACAAGGCTGTCCTGTTGAAGACTACTTAGTTTTCCTCATGCACTTGGCTATAACTCCTTGACGTTTTCCTCTAGCATTGAAAGAGATGGCTCTTTTGTTTTGTTTTGCAACAAAGTAGTTGACTCACATTTGGGGGCTCTATATTGAAAATTTTCCTTAAATACAAGAATCACATTGAGCATTAGGAGAGACTTACCCAATTCTGGGCCAAGGGATTCTGAGCCGAAGGGAACAGGCAAATACAATTTCAAGCTTGCTTTCGGGTATAAGCTCAGTGAGTAGATTGATAATAAGAATTTTCCAGTATTTAATTTGTTATTTTCTATCTTTCAAAGTATCCCATTCTGTCTTTTTATGGTCCCTGTATATAAATTCAAGAATATTAAATACAATTAAATTGAATGCATATATGTGATTCTACAATATAATTCTTGCAGTGTTTTGCCCTTACAGAAGTTTCCTTTATTTCCTAAAAGGGTTAGGAAAGCTATTTTATTGTTTTTACCCTTATGAAAACATGACTGTCTTTCCTCCCTAAATTGACCCCAATGGTTGCTTTGAATGAGGTCCAGAGAGATGCTTGTTTCCACATCTGATTTTCCATTTAATCATGACATAATAAAGCACTGGAGAAGATAAGGAAATTTTTCAAGGGGATTATGATTTTAGTTAAACGAGTGAAGATACATAAAAATAATTTCAGTTTTGTTTGAGACAATGCAATTTACTTTGTTCTCAAGATGTCAGGTGGATGTGTATGGACTCATTTGCAATATTTCTTATAGCATACTATATCTTTGGTTATGATTCTTTCTCTTTTCTACTAAAGTCACTAACCATGGAGTTTTCTAGTTGTTTTGCACTTACAAGTATTAAAAACTCATCTTTTACATACCTGGGTATTTTATATCTTGTTTCATGAAAAATAAGGCATGTATATGAGATATACATGTAAATCCCATCAAGTTTCAACTAAAGACTGTGGAAAAATGGGTGAATCGTAGAGAAACACATGGCAGCTTTGAAACATTTTAAATATTGGTACCAGTTTTTCTCTGGCATTTCACAGATTGTGATCCTGATAATATTCCTTTTTAATGAGAGTGTTGGCTTAGGGGCCATGACACTTATCCTGCCTTGCTTCTCTTTGCCTCCAGCTATGCTGCTGCTCCAAATGAGGCCTTTTGTCCCTGGAGAGGGATTTTGGTGTGGTGTTGAAGAGCAAGGGCTTTATACTGGGAACAAAGGTGGCAACTACTTTGGATATAGGGGTCCGCAGGAAGTGATCCCTGGTGGATGAGAAGAAGGTAAGTGACAAGAGCAGGAGAGAAACAGTCTGATCTGAGGAACCAGGGCAAGAGAAGGATTCGCCTCTGTGAAGAACACAAAACCAAGCTGATTAGACAATAGTTACGAAGAGGATAATGAAAAGAGACACAGGTTGAAAACATACGTATAGTTTTGAAAGTTCTAGTCCTAGTAAGTAGTTCAGGTTTCATTTTAAAGACTAATTCACTGATGAGTGTCTTCATTTATAAACTGAGGATAATGTTATTATATATTTCATAAAGTTGCTATGTTAATAGCTAATAGTTACACAATATAATGTGGCAGACATTGTTGAAAAGTGTGTTTAATATGCAAACTGATTTGACATATATATTATTATCATCCCCATTTTATGGATGATGATATTGAGGCAGAGAAAATTAAATTGTCCAAGTCATGCACTCCGGACGTACATGCACTTCAAGATCAAGGCGCTGACAGATCCTATGTCTGGTGAGGACCCACTTCTTGGTTTGCAGATGGTCATCTTCTCACTGTATCCTCACATGGCCGAGAAAGATCATGTCTCTCTCTTGTGTCTCTTCGTATAAGGACACTACCGCCTACTGCCATTCATGAGGACTCGACCCTCATGACCTGATTACCTCCCAAAGGCCCCACCTCCTAATACCATCACTTTGGGGATTAGGCTTCAACATATGAACTTGGGAGAATACAAACATTCGGTCCATAGCACTTGGTATTTATTTTCCATCTCTTTAATTTTATCTTGTTGAATGACATTTAAAAAATAACGAGGTGTAAATAGTACAGAGTTGTATTATGTTCTTCATTCTGATACCTGTGAGGACACAATTCTTCCTGGTGTGTGGGCACATCTCAGACTCTCTTTTCAAGGGCATTTATGCAGCAGACAGCCTACAAAATTAGAGAGTGTCTCCCTGCAAGTTGGAGAGTAGATTAATTTACCTTCCAGAATAGTAAAGTCTCCCTCTTCTCTCCATAGGAGATTTGCTGACATTTCTGGGTAATAGAGATACTCTCTACTTGGGAGCAAAGGATGGACAGGTTTGCCAGCAGCCCGTTATAAGAGGTAGGAAGATTATATAGGAAACGAGGGGGTCTCCTAAGCCTGGCTTTCCTCAGCTGTGACACAGATCCGCCTGGGCCCACTCTGCAATAACCCCCACCCAGTCTCACCACAGAGCATAAGGACAATTTTTGCCAACATGGAGCTCCTTCTGCCTGCAATGCAAGCCTGGAAGCCATACTGCTGCTTAGAGATCACTTGACAATATCTTATCTTTTAATAGATAATTTTAATGTGTTTATATGTACTGTGATTATTGACACACTTGAATTCTATTTTTTTATGTGTTTTTTTTCAATTTGAAGTTTGCTGTGTTTTTCTTTGTTGAATTTAATTTTGTCTTTCCCAAATATCTATTGCTTGAATAATTTTCCTTTTAAAGTCTTTTGATGGTTTGGATGCTCTAGATTATATTTCTGAAACTTTAATGACCATTAAACATTAAGCAAATACACACAGGAATATTTTTTTTCTTAATGAAGTATAAATTATTCAGTACCTCTGTTATCCAGAGGATAACTTGCAGCAAAACATTACCATGCCAAGATTAAAGGTTTGTCAAATTTGTCAATCTTTAAAAAAAAAACAAATTTGTTTCCACTGATTTTCTCTATTTCTATTTTTTGGTTTTTAAAAATTTCATTCACTCTCTAATTTTTATTATCTCCTCTGTTATGCTTGTTTTGACTTTATTTTGCTTTTTCTTTTTCTATTTTCCTAAGGTGGAAATAAGGTAATTGATTTGAGATCTGTCTTCTTTTCTAGAATTAGGCATTTAAAGTTATAAATTTCCTCCTTTTCCCTTTTCATTCCTTTTTTTGGATTATTCAGTTTCTTTGTTCATTTTTTCCTTTAAAATAAATCACTTAATTTTATGTTTTAACTATTAGATTTATTGCTTAAATTCATTTTTTCTAAATGTCTGAAATTAATATACCAATGTTCTTTTGTATCTTAATCTTTTCTTACTTCTATTTGCATATTGAAAATAAGTCAAATTTTATTTTCAGATTGATTTTCAAAATACTATTTTCAACAACACTAATTTCAAGAATAGTGTTTTTACTAATTTTATGACTCACCACTGCTATAGTTTTCTTTGCCTACTAGTAAATGTTTTCTTCTAAATTGAGTTTGTACCCTCATAATTTTTTTATAAGGAATCTATAAGTAGTCCTTAAAATTTCTCTGTTTCACCAAATGATAAAATTGTAATTTTCCTGTATATCAGATCAAAAATCATTTTATTTCATCCAATTTAAATATTGCATTCTTGATCTCTTATATTCAAAATTATTTCATTTTGTCTTTTTTCTCATCCTTGATATATGATAAATACAAATGTGAATTTGTGATAGGACAGAGCAATAAATGATGGATATTCTCTATTGAAAATATTTTGAAATATTATTGCATGACATCTAACTTTCTTTCGGTTGAAAAGTTCATAAGTTGTCTTTGAAATATTTAAAATCTTACCTGTAAGTGTTCTTTTACTGCAAAACAAACTCAGTATTTTATTTAATTTATGTAAGTTCTTTGATTTGAGCCTACATAATTTTTAATTAATTGAGAGTGATAAGATAGGAGTGATTTTGAGATTGTGAGGGTAGGTGTGTTAGTATTTTGCTTTTGTTTTAAACATCTAGCAAATAGTCCACTTAGCTTTTGTCTGATTTAATAAATTTAATAACCATTTTATTATTAATGCCAAAGGGAAAATAAAATTCTTACCTGAGACACATGGAACCAAAGTCTGTCGTAATAAGAAAATTTTGTCTAATTGTGAATCTGCCTGTTCAATTTTATTTTTTGCTAGAATATTATCAATATCTTCTTTATAAGACTCATACATAGTTTGAATTTCACCTGTAATTTATATGTAAAAGCATTTTCCCCATAATAAATAAAAACATCTTAGAGATTTTAGGTGGTCGTTCTATTTCTTACATATTTCTACAGTTTTGGTCCTACAATTTTGCCAGTGTTGGGACAATGATATAAGTTTTTCTGTATACATATTTCATTAAAAGGATAGAATTCTGTTTCTAATCACACAAATTAACAGCAGCTATTTTAGAATTAGTGTTAAAAATATGTAAATTCTCATTTTTTAAACTCTCTATTCAGTATTCTTGGGGTTATACTGATTTTAGAAATAACTAACTTCACCATAATATTTATAACATTCCCATATATATTTAAAAAACATTTTAAGAGTTTCAAATTCTTTATTATTTTAGGGCTACATAATCAAGTCCACTCTTTTTATTTAAAAAATATCTTAGTCTTTGGACTACATATATTTTCACGGTTGGAAAGATTCTTTTTGTCAATCTCAGGCAACTGCTTCTAGCATGCAATTTGTCATTTGAGAAGTAAGTGGAGCGTGGCCCAGGTGTGAAGTGAACTGATGGAAAATTATGAATCAAGTTAGCAAGAAGGAGAACTCCAAGGTTGGCTTGAAATATCAGGAGGGCCTGTCCTTTCAGGAATCATGGGCATAATTATGGAAACAGGTCACGTAAAGCGTTAAGGAAACAGTTCCAAGAAAAGACACAATTTATGCCAGTTTAACGCTAGAAGAATTAGGGCAAGATATTGAGAAAAGCTTACAAGTGTGGAATTGTAAGCAAAAAAGTAATGGTTTAGTCAGTCTTATTCAAAACATATTCCTCTCCACTAATTGCAAAGCAACATGTTATATCCTGAGGATAAAAAATCTACATAAAACACATAAGACCCACGTTCTCATAAATCTAAAGTCAGGAATGCCAAGATCAGGTCTACATTCTTTTCTCTTGAGTATACACACTGGTCCCACTCTAACCCGTTCTCAAATCGACAGCCAGAGTAGAGAAAGTTGAGACAATCTAACTAGGGCTAAGGGGAAGTCTTAAGTACATGCCCAGAGCCAGAATTCACCAATCAAGAAATTAAGACATGGGATAGGCTGTGGCTTGTGTTACTTGCTTTAACAACATTGCTTATTTTGATAAGAAAAAGTCTTAAGTGTTATTTGAAAAATATCATATAATAAGTACAAGTATAAAGAGTAAACCAAAGTCACCTGTCATTATACCTACCAGTGATTACTCTATTAACATTTTTATGTATGTCTGTTTGGGGGTATTCTACTCATGTAACGCACATTTAGACATGCTGCTTGGTTTTACTGCTGTGAATTTTTTTTTCAACTTTTCTCACTCTCTCACACCTCAGATTCAATTACTATATCTTATCAAATATATCTATCTAAATAGCTGGTTCATTGTTGTAATCTAGGTAGACCATTTTTCCTCTCCAGCCTTTATTGCATGCTGTCATACCCAGGTTCCTGGGTCTACTCTTGTCCACTCTAGTCCATTCATCTCTCTGCTTCCCAAGAGATCTTTACAAGATTGTGCCTCTCCCCAGACTAAAAACTTTTCATTGCCATGATCTTTTACTTCTGATCTAATCTTAGACCCTCCACATAGCCTAACATGGTCTGCCTGGCTCCAGCTTCCTCGTTAGCCTCTCAAACTGTTACTTTCCCTTCACCAAACTGGCCAATGGTCCCGCCATCTCCTCACAGCACCCCAGCATTGAGACAGGTGGGGGATGTGCTTGAAATGCTCTCCAACTTTTACTGACCTGACTCATTCTTTCCTATTCTGGGCATTTCATCTTGATTTTAATTTTCCAAGACCTCCTTAATCCCTCAAATAAGGTTGTACTCTGTAATTCTCTGTAATAATTAATATACTTGATATAATTTATTTTAGGCTCTTCATTCTCACTAACTTAATTACATTGTTATGCATTGTATCTTTATTGTTTACTGATATATTTTTAGTTAATAAATGTTTGTTGACTGAATTAATACTTTTTGTAAACTGATTATTATAAATTTTAGATATATTTCCATATTAACAAACACGTCTACATATTTTTAAGAATATCGTATTCCATTGAATGAATTGATTATACTTTATCAAGCAGTTATTTCTTGAACATAGGCAATCACCATCTTGATACAATTTTAAAGTTGTAATGAGCAATTTATACATAACCCCTATTTACTTATTCATTTATTTTCTTGTGAGGAAGATTGTCACTGAGCTAACATCTGTGCCAATCTTCCTCCATTTTTTTTGTATGGGATGCCACCATAGCGTGGCTTGATGAGCAGTGCTAGGTCTGTGCCTGGGATCTGAACCTGCGAACCCCAGGCTACCAGAGTGGAGCATGCAAACTTAACCACTATGCCACCAGGCCAGCCCTCTATTCATTTTTTAATTTATCTACTTAAGTATATGTATTAAAGGTAGAATTTTGGGGTAAGGTGTATGTATATTTTTGATTTTGATACACACACACATAAAATATATTGCTGAAATGAGCTCAAGACTAGCAGTAAATACACCAATTGACTTTCATTCTAGCAATATATAAAGGACAATAACTATAAGCAAAAAGCATCTGAAGGCTATTATGAGTCTTATGTTATGCTGCTCTTTTACTTTATTCAGATATAATATTTTTATATAACCTTAGTTTCACACTGAGTTTAAAATTTAACCCTTTGTTCAATAAGCATTCAAACCTACTTGTTTATAACGATGACAATCATAATAATAATTATATCAATAACAACACTAATAATAACTACCAACATTAGTATTAGAAGTAAAAGAAGCATGAGCAGAAAATACAGAAATAGTACTAGTGGCATTAAAATCCTTTTGAATTTAAACAACTTTACCGTGAGTTACTGCAAGCTCTTGGCAATCAGTGCCACTCGACTGCAGTAGAAATACTCTTAAACATTTATAAACAAGTCCTATCTCAGCATTAAGAATTATTGAGCATTGGGCCAGCCCCAGTGGCCTAGTGGTTAAGTTGTCATGCTCCACTTCAGCAACCTGGTTTGGTTCCCACCCATGGACATACAACACTCATCAGAGGCCATGCTGTGGCGGTGACCTGCATGCAAAACAGAGGGGGATTGGCATGGATTTTAGCTCAGGGCGACTCTTCCTCAAGCAAAAAGAGGAAGATTGGCAACAGACATCAGCTCAGGGCGAAAATTCCTCAGCAAGAAAAGTTACTGAGCATTAAAAAGGGTTACTGAATATCTGTTAAAAAACAAGCAGCCAAACAATAAGCAAATTATTCTATAAGAAAAGCATATGTAAAAGGAAACGGATGGCAAATTCTTCTTAGTGTCTCTACTAACCTTTCAACTCTCTTTTTACTTAAATCTTTGAATGTACTGTACTGCACTCCAAAAATACATATTACTTAATCATTATAGCAATTGTAATAATCAAAATTTTCCCTTGAAGATTATGACCTTTCTTTACTTCTCTTCAGTAGGTGTAAAATGCTGTAATCACTGAATAAGTAACAGTAATAATGCTTTACAAATGGGAACTTCTTTTCAAGTTAAGAATATATTACCAGATTGCTTCAATTGCATTTCTCCTGTATGACCAATGTTTCTCTTTGCTCTATATTTGTACGACACTTTTAAAATGTAAATAATTGCAATAAACTAGAATGACAGTTTTTTCAATTTTAGATTTTGTAGATAGAGCAAATAATTCAGGGAAACAAATAGAATAAAGGATCTGTGGGGAAAGTAATATATATATGTATACATAAAATGCACAAAATTTATTCAATACCTACTAAACAGAATCCAGAGTTGTTTACAGAATTTAAAAATCAGTAGGTCCTGGGGCTGGCCCCGTGGCTGAGTGGTTAAGTTCGCGCGCTCCGCTGCAGGCGGCCCAGTGTTTCGTTGGTTCGAATCCTGGGTGCGGACATGGCACTGCTCATCAGACCACGCTGAGGCAGCGTCCCACATGCCACAACTAGAAGAACCCACAACGAAGAATACACAACTATGTACCGGGGGGCTTTGGGGAGAAAAAGAAAAAAATAAAATCTTAAAAAAAAAAAAAAATCAGTAGGTCCTATTAGTGGAACAAGGAGTCCTGAATAATTTAGATTTGACTTAGCAGAATTTCTGTTGGGGCATGTTTATACATCTTATACTGTAACAAAAGCTTTAAGAATACCATCAATTACTTTATTGAGTATTTTCCACTTCCATAAAATATGTTTAGCATTTACATACCTTGTTAAATATAGATTAAAAAATAATAAACATAGGCCCTTATCATATTATTGTACACATTTTAAAAACTTTGAAGTTCTCTGATGAAGCAACGGCTCAGGTTTATTTCATTTTGATTCCTGTTATGGATGCTTTATACCATGATATTGACTTTGGTTGTGAGCTCTTCTCCTGGTAGAATTGATTTATGATACACTTCGTTGCTATCCAGACAGTTTCCAGTGAAGTGACAAAGAAGTTCTGCTTCCATACCCATCTAATCAATGGAAAGCAAAGCAAGACCAGACAAAACAAAACCCTTTATACAAGGTGACTGGATACTAAATGTCATGTTGTGTATGTTATGTGTGAAAATAAATAGTGGACACATATACCGTGTTAAGTGGCATTGTCATGTGCATCCTAAAAGATAAATTTATACCTGGTACAGAGACTGTAAAAACTGTTGTTGCATTAAATGGTTTTAAAAAATAAATAAATATCCATACATTTTATGTGAAAGCTAGTATCTTGTGCTTAAAATCTTTCCTTTTTTAATTTGCCAGGATATGGTTGTTCAAGCATTTAAGAAATAAATAGTAATTGACTAAATGAGAGAAAATAAATAAGGCAGGAAAATGACAAATATGACATTATTTTACCAAATTGAAAATCATGAAATGCTCTTGGGCTCCTTAGTTTGATAGGAAATTGTTGATTCTTATTATGTATTGCAGATTAAATAAATTTATTCCTGCATCTATTTATTTTACTCTACCTTCAAATTACACTCATATGCACTTGACTGCATTTGTTCTGAAGTATAATAAAAATCACAATGCGCAGAGCATAATGCCAGAAACATGTTCTATATTATCTTTATAGTCTTAAACACTAAATTCTCTAGCACATTGTGGTTAGAACAGAAAACCTATGGGATGGGGGCAAATAGGTAAGAAGTGAAAGAAAGCTAAGGTGAGGGCAGACTTTAATGGATCTTGTGTGCCATAATAACCCTTATGGAAGATTTAATTAATTAAAAAGAAAATAAGTGATAGATTTGTATTTTGTTTAGAAATTATTTGAGGGCAGTGTGGAGAGGGAAGGGACTGGAAACAGAATGGATAGAGAGAAGACTATTCCTGTGGGGTGAAGGGTATTAGGAAAAGTCTCCGGGATGGGCAGTGACAGACAGTGAAGAAGGGGACACAGATTTGTGGGGCATTTTGAATAGAATTTTTATTTTATTTTATTTTATTTTATTTTATTTTAAAACTTGGCTGCTGATAGAACATGGAGGGTAAAATAAAGAAATAAGCCAAGAGTGTTTCTAAGATTTTTAGCTCAGGTATATAAGGAGATTGAAATGCCATTGATTAGGAGCTGGAATGAAAAAGGAAGAACATATGGCAGACAGATAAAAGATTAAGGTGTATTCAATCATAGTTTTCTTGATTTCTGACAGAATGCAGGTTGTTTCTGTAGAAATATCAAATAACCCTCACCATGGCCCCCTTCCCAACAGGGTACAAAGCAGTATCATCATGGTAGTTTGATTACATTAGACTCCTTCCATCACAGCAGCAATTATCCTCCCAGAGACACCCTTAAAGTTTGGGTATAGATTTGCCATCTTTGTATATAGCACTTTGCCAGTACTATTAATCATGGATTTATAGAGTTTTGAATTCATCACTGTGGTGTACCACATTAACATTGTCTACCAGGGCAATTATGGCAAGGAATTGTTCCTGCATGGAATTCACTAGTCTTATCATGTGTTCCATTCATCAGAAGCACTTGGCTTGGAAGAGCAGTGCAATGACCTTTGGAAGGCTCAGTTAGGGCAACAGCTGGCCTACATGAACCTGTTGCATTGGGATCTCGGCCTATAGGATGAAGCATTTGTCTAAAATCAGCAACCAATATATGATGCACTCTCCCCCATAGCCAGAAACATGAATCTCCAAACTGAGAGTAGAGATAGGAGTGGCTTCTCTCATTATTATTCCTAATAATCTATTTGAAGAATGCTTGTCCCTGTTTCTATGACCTTGAACTTTTGTTCGTAGGTCACTGTGCCCAAGAGAAGCTTGCTTCTATAAGGGAACACAAAAGTGGTTCCAATGAATTGGAAATTGAAAGATGTCCCTCAAAATTTGACATTCCTCATTCAGATCAAATAATAAATCAACATGGAAACTACAGTGTTGATTGATCCTGATTACTAGGAAAAACTGTGTTGTTGCTGCCTCTCGCGGGGCAGGAAGACTATTTGGAAATCACTGTAATTCTTATAAGAACTGTCTTTCTTATTATAACTCTGGTCAATGGAAAACTGTTGTTTCTACTAGAAAAATGGTCAGCAGTAACTCAAATTCTGCAGGAATAACACTTTGATTCATTTCACCAGGTCAAGAACCTAGTTTATCTGTTATGTAGAAAAGGATGAAGGAGATATGTAATGATTAGTGCCTATGGTTATTTAGACACATAAAAGTATTTATTTTTACTAACTTATGCTTCATGACCAGCTAGGAAGCTCAGGACTATAGCAGATATTTATTTCATATTATGTATTTTTCTCCCCACTCCCACTACCCTACATGAAGAACAACAGTGGAAACAAATTGATATCACCAGGTGATTGTACTTTGTGTATACCCTGAGATAGAGACCCAAACTTTTACCTGAATGAAGGACAAGAGTGAAAAGCTGAGGGGGCAAAGTTGTGAACTTTGCCAGATCTTCCACTTGTGGCTGTAAATTCACTCTCTGTCCTTCTTCTCCTGTCCTCTGTGCTGGGAAGCTGAGCTTGTTGGCTTCTGGTTCTATATAGCTGATGCAGAGTCCTGACAGGAAATCAAGGAGTAGGAATTACATTGATCTAAATATATTTACTCCACTGTTTTTGTCCCTGGGAGGTATTAGGTCTGTATGTATTTCTCAGATGGATGCCACTAGTTCTTTCAATACAACTTTGTCTGCTCGTTGTTCTCTTTCCAGATTCTGCTAGCCACTCCATCCCCATACCCCTTCATGCCTGGGATACTTAGAATCTCTCTGCTCCCAGGTAAATGAAAGCTCCTCTGCTGCGGCTTGTTATGGCTCCCTGCATATTCTTTATGGTTTGAACGGTCCTCACACCTTGTGAATATTCTCATCGTAAGGAAGACACAATGACTTTTCCTCATTTGAGTGTGCCATACATTTCCTTTCAGGACCATGAAGTTGACACTATGTGCGGGAGTTTTCTAAAACAATTCACACAGGCAGCCATGAAGGTGCTGCTGAGAAGATTAGAAACTTTTGAGGGAACCAGTGCAGGCAAATCTCGTAAATCTTCAACATATTTGTTGAGAGGCAGCTGCTATGAGCAAAAATGCTTGACCAAAGCAGAATTGCTGGTAGGGGCAAACATTGCTTTAAAATAATCTGGGATACCAAAGACTGCAAACCTCATAGACCACCGATGAGATACAACTCATAAAAATGAGGGGAAGTTGGGACCAGGAAAAACTCAAGAAAACATGTTCACTTTTTTACTAGAAACGATTTGCTGCAGATATTTTGATGTTTTTTTCCTCTCAAGTATCCAGGGACAATTAGTAAGATAATAGGTTCTATCTTGATATTTAGTTCCCAAAATGTCTTATTACGTGATGATTCATCCTTATTAAAAAACACCTTAATTAAACAATGTCAAAAGCAGAATAAGACAAGAAAAGCATTGTAGAACATAAACAAAGTGGAAAAATAGCCCAGGTAATTCAACTGTAAATATAAGCTTTGCCAGGTTTATGTCTGATATGTTTGTAGACAATGAAAATCTTTATCTCATTTAAATTATGTTTATAGCATAATTCAAGAAGCTTATATAAAATGATATGCACATGTTATAAACTATTCCTCTTACAAAGAAGTTGTAATAAGCTAAAAATTCATTTGTTGTATAAAAATAAACTCGTTCAATTTTATGAGTTTCTTAGAGTCCTAAGACATGTACGTCAAACAGTTATACTTAAATTTGCTATATTTAAAAGTTAGCTGTCATTTTTAAATACCCAGTCATTTTTCTTCACATTCATGTGTGTGTGTGTGTGTGGGGGGGGTATCTTTCATACTATTAAATTTCATTTTTGAATAAATATAGCCAGGTTTCTTATGTGAAATCTAAAATGTAGCATATTTCTCAGTTTATTACCATTTTCTTTGACTTAATATCTTAATTAAATTCTCTTCATTACGTTGCATTCATCCTGAATATTTATGACCATTTTTTTAGTCATTGATATTTCACATTACATAGCCAGATTCATTAACTCACTGGTGAAATAATACTAAATTTGCTTATCCTCATGATTTTATTTTTATCATTTCAAGGGATTTTATTTTCTTCTCTATCTCCCCTCAGAGAACAAGCCGAAGAGCTGTCTACTGAATACTCTGGTTCTCCAGAAAATGCCTGATCCTGAAAAATAACTTACTTAAGCCCGTTTAAACTATAATAGCAGCACTTTTTGACAGTTCTAGGTTAACGTAACCTTGGAGAATTTAGGCAAAACAAGAGTTCAGCTAGGAAGAAACTTTCTTTCCTCCCATATTTGTTCCACTACAAAACCCAGCTAATTAAATTTAGTTCATCTCTAATGAGACCGTTTTGCTAATTCCCTTTCCTCAGCCAGCAATTTCCTTCTAGTATTAATTTGAAAACTGCATGTTTTTTCTTCCATTAAAGCTCTCTCAGTACAGTATTGCTTACAAAAACAATAATTTATAATCGTATTTTCCTTCTAGAAACTAGGAATAGGCAGTACAAATGAATTTGCACAATTATGAAAAATAATTTTCCAGATTGATCTAGGTAAACAAGAAAATTCTAACTTATTGATATATTTTATGCACAAAGTAAATAAAAAATATAATTAATGGAAAAACATACACTCCTATATACATATATAATTCTTTATCTCTCTTTGGATTTTGGTGAGATTTTCTTTGAAATTATTTTCTATCCTTAAATAAGACACAAAGAATAGTAAAGAGGGATTGATTCACTACTCAAGATTCTACCATAAAATGACAAAATGAATTCCACTAATTTCAGTGCCCCCCAAAATATTGGAAATTAGTAGGCAAACAAAATAATGTGTGTTTTGAATAAAGGAGAAAAGGACATTGGCAATTGAATCCTCAGTGGGAATTCCAGACATCCTCCCTTTCACTGCAGAAAATTGGGAAATTGACCACAGCACCAGAGATCTGGGGTAGGGACAAATAGTCTAAGCCAATCATTTTCCTTGACTCTGACTGGTTCAGAGCCTAGCTGAAAACAAGTCAGTTTCCCTTGGTAAGGAAACAATTGCTATTTAAAGAGAAAGCAACAGGAAACAAAACTCTTTCTCTCTTGCACTAAAAATGGGCAATGAGTATTGACATCCCTCTTGCTTTTGGCAGTCATGCTAAAATCAGGTGAGGAATCGGTGACAGGAGGGGGCTAACACTGTAGGTAGCGGAAGAGAGACAAGAAAGATTTTCGTTCTTGATAGCACTGTTCATCTCTTGGACCAACACTGAATTTCTGTTATTTGCAGCCAAAAGCACTCTATTTGAAAGGAAAGAAAATATAGTGAAATTGGAAGATGATGAAAAAGTTGTGACAGAACAGTAATATTGAAACCTAACATAAACATAAAACCCAAATATACAACAAAAGAATAAATGCTAAACATCTTTAAATAATTTATTTGAATAAAGAAGTGGAGCAGAATGGATGGTGTTAAGGACAAAAAGTTTTTTGCTTTACTTCTTGGCTTCAAGAATCATGTATTATTTTAAAATCAATCTCCCTTAGACTAAGAAGTATGTAGATTTTTAGGATTATACTGTGGTCATTTTAATTGTTGATTTGCCAAATTTCTTAATCATAATAATAATTACCACTGCTTAGGCACATGTTCAATCTCGATGATAAAGATGAAGATAACAGTGTTGACGATAAAAATTATTACTAAAATCAATAAATATCAACTTTGTATTTTGATAATTTTTGTTGGGCAGTATGGATTTCAAGGAACAGTCCTCACACACAGTTGTGGAAAAAAAGACTAGCCTCACCAAGGAGTAAGTAAGCAAAGTTATATACATAAAGTGACATTATACATCGACATTATTAAACTAGGAAGTTCATACAATGTGAAATAAGATAGAATGTAATGATATGCTAATTACGGTGTACAAACAATAATTAGAAACCTTGAAGAAGAGATTAATTTTCATTAAATGTTCAACAGAAACAGTTTAGTCTGGATCTAACTTTCATTATGTTAACTATATTAAAAACATGTTTTTATGCACACTAATTCTGTAAATTATGACACATAAATGTTTCATATCAATTAAATTTGAGAAATATTGCATATTTCATTCTCCTCTAAGTCCTATTAGAGGTTTTAATGTTTATCAGAACATTAAAGGCTATAAAAATATGCTGTGGTAAAAAATAAAAGATAAAATGCTTAACCCTTTACCTTCTTTTCAAAAAAACAAATCTTAATTATTTTCTGAAGAGACAACTCATTCAAAATGTACAAAAAGTTATGCAGAAAATAATAATTACCATTTCAGATTCTAAGGATATCTTGAAGCAACCACAACTATCAAGTTTTGTTTATATTCCAGAGAGTCATTCTCTTTTTAACTCTCTCTCTTACCAAGCATCAGGAAAATCTTAATTAAAATGAAAGAAAAGCACCACTACTGAGGTAATACATAAGGTGTAATTATCTGACAAGTATTTTGCAAGGAAGCTACCATAAAAATTCTCCAACGGGCAATTATGATTACTTCTGAAACAAATGAAGATAGAGTCTCAATAAATAAATAGGAATGTAAAAGAAGAAAGAAAATTTCAGATTGAAAAAACACAATAACTGAAACAAAATACTCATTGTATGAGCTCAACAGCAGAATGGAGATGATGGAGGAAAGAATCAGTAAAATTGAAGATAGATTGATAGAAATTATCCAGTTTGAACAGCAGAGAGAAAATAGATTTCTTAAAATAAACCTGTTGGGGGCAGTGTCAAAAATAAGGAAGAATATGCATGTGTGGGGGCAGCAGGTATTTGGGACATCACTTTACCTCCCTTTGGATTTGGCTGTAAATTTAAAACTGCTTTAAAAAATAAAATCTTTAATTCTTTTAATTAAGATTTAAAATATAAATAAATAAATCTGTAGAACCGGTGGTGCAATAAATAAAGATCTTGTATCTAAATCATTGGAGTCAAAGAAGGAGACGAGTAAGAGCATGGTCCTGAAAAAATAACAGAAAAAATAATGGTCAAACCTGTCCTAATTCAGTGAAAGACTTAAACCTGAAGATTCAAGAAGCGGATCTAATCACGTAGAATAAATCCAAAGAAACCAACTTTAAGACATCACAATTAAATGTCTGAAATCAAAGACAAAGGAGAAAAAATGTCCTGAAAGCTTTTAGAAACAGTAAATTGTATTTAGAAGGACAATGATTTGAATAGCAATGGATTTCTCACTAATCCATGCAGGCCAGTGAGAAGTGCACAATATTTTTAAAGTACTGAAATGAAAAATAAAAAGTCATCCAAAAATTGCATACTTGTTGAAAATATTCTTAATGAATAAAGATAAAATAAGACATTCTCAAATTAATGAAAACTAAAATAATTTGTTACCAGAAAAAAAAGAATTGCTAAAGAAAGTCATTGAAACAGAGAGGAAATGAAAATAGAAAAATACTTGGAATATGAATGGAGACAGAACAGAAAACAAGGGAAATATATGGGTAAAATAATAGACTATCCTTTTCTTCTTGAGTTTTTAATATTATGTCTGATGTTAAAGTAAAAACTATAATATTATGTCATATGGTTTCTCAGTAGAGAAAATATTTATGACAACGATATTATAAAAGGATGAGAGTAAAGGAACCTAAGTGTAGTAAGGCTTTTATTTTCCACTTGAAGTAGTAAAATATCCATATTCATAGATTGTCATGCCATATATGTGTATTGTAGTACTTAAAGGAACTACTAAACTTAAAATTACAGAGACTTATACTCAAAACTACTATGGATAAATCAAAATGGAATACTAAAAGTGTTCAAGTAATCCACAGGAAGGCAGAAAATGGGAAACAGAAACAAAAAACAGAGGAAACAACAGAAAAAATAGTAATATATTGGTAGATTTAAATCCTAATATATTGATAACTACATTAAATGTAAATAATCTAAATACACCAATTAAAAGACAGAGATTGGCACAATGGATTAAAAAAATAAAATCCATGTATATGCTGTCTAAGAAATTCACTCCAAATATAATTATATAGTTAGATTAAAAGTAAAAGAATGCAAAAGGTATGTAATGAAACATCAACCAAAAGAAAGCTGAGGAAACTATATCAGATTCTGAAAAACTAGATTTAAAGCAAAGAAATTTAGCAAGGACAAAGAGAGTTATATATAATAATAAAATGGCCAATTCATCATAAAGACATAACAATCTTAAGCATGTATGCATCAAACAATAGAGCTTCACAATACATGAAGCAAAAATTGACACAGCAACAAGGGGAAGCAGACAAAACCACAGTCATAGATAGGACTCCAACAACTCTCTTGGTCATTAGTAGCGACAGAACACAAATTGTTACATGCCTTGTGAGCGAGATAGAGATGGAGGGAGGGGTCACAAAGGAGCACAAGAAAACACTAGTGTGTGATGAATACGTTCATTATCCTGATTTCAGGAATGGTTTCATGGGTATATACATGTGTCAAATTGTATCAAATTGTACACTTTAAACAGTGTATAGTATGCCAACTGTAACTTAATAAAAACTTAATTAAGGGGCAAATTTTTTAAAAAGCCTTAAAATATTCAAACACTTGGACCCAGCAGGTCCAATTTACAAATTCTTTCTCTGTAAAGTAATCATAGATGTCTATTAATTTTTGGCTAAAAATTTTTATTGCAACATTGTTAGTAATAGTGAAAAGTTCTAAATACCTGTCATTTCTAGTAGTCATGTTTTGGTTAAATTAAAATAGACTAGAATATTAAATAGCTATAGAAATGACATTTTATGTGTGACAAATTCTTTAGTAATGGATGCAGATGCTCTTAAGTAATATATGTGTGTACAGAAAATGGAAAAATATATATTAAAATGTTAAGATTGAGAGTGAGCTCTTCTATTTGAACAAGGCTTTGAAAGTCTGCTGTCTGATTCTACATGAATTTGGAAAAAGTAAGGTATTCCAGTAAGACTTCTACATTTAAGCCTCATTATTTACTACATATGGTTATGTACATTGATATTTATGTTGTTGTACATTTCTCTTTATGAAAAATAGAATTATATTATTTTTGGGTTTTTTAGTTTCTGAGTCTCTTTTGGCAGGTGGTTAGTGAGGTGAAGTATAAATAGCATTAAATACTTTCAGTTGAGGGAAATAATCAGTAAATTAAATCTTCTCTGTATAAGTTTGTACAGTTCAGTAAGGGGCAAAATGTGTTCCTAACACTCGGCAACTAGTAAACGATACTTTGCAAACTTTGACTTTATTCCTACGTTTACTTTCATTGCTGTGAGAATTTGAGTTGCAAAGGAATGCATACTATTTTTGCTAATTTCTTCTCACTCTCTTTCTCTTCTCTCATCATCCGTTTGAGTTATTCTTGTTGGCTTATTCTTGTTGGCTTACAAATGAATATTTGTAAATGAACTGTGTTTTGAAGACATTGTAAAGGAACACATAGTGAAGACTAAAGTCATCAAACTTTCTTATAATTATTGGATTAAGACCAAAGATGAGCAGATTATTTTGGGTACTTGCTTGTTGTTATTTTAATATTATGCAAAGGAAGCTTTAATGAGTTAGTATATTTTTGTGTCATCAGAAATTATTTGTAGCTTCTTAAAACATAGTTATTATCACCTTCAAAATTATAGCTAACTTCAGGGCACTTTCCAAATTCTATCTTAATATCATTCTGAAAAAAAGATCATTACTGTTTTTGGAAAACTTTGACAAAGCCTAACCAGATCATAATGCTCTAGGATACCAGGAACGCTCGTTTAGGCATATTAGTGTACCTCCACCTTCCAGCGCTGAGAGACAAATGGCTGCTCACTGAATGCGTCCTTCTGACTCTGAACCACTGTGCCTCAACATCTAGATTTCCTGATACACATCTGCAAAATTATACTGTGTGTTCATATACCTTGATATATCACTGCTATAAATTCTAGAATAGAATAAAGAGGACTGTCCTCTATAAATTCTCATTGGAAATATATATTTTGTAGCTTGCATCAAATTCTGGTTCATTTAGCTTAGAAGTCTATAATGTATATTTTATAAATTTGTATGTCTTAAATTCTTTTTCTTGTAACTTTGATAAGATTTAATGAAATTACAAATTCAGTGGATTTTATTTGGAATTTTTCCATTTATCTGTTTTAAGGAAAAGAAATGTAGGCTAGACTTGTTTTAAAATGATTTTTACATACAGTGTCTTTTATTAATTGAACACTATTTTTGGTATACAAATATATAAAGAAAGCATTTTTCAATGAGTGTCTCCCCTTAATTTAGCTTTATTACTTTAAACAAATATATTGTTTAATACCATTTGTTTTTACTTTTTAAACTTTAACAAATAAAACTTTATAAACATACAGTCCTATTTTGTACATCATATGATAAATAATCAGATACCTTGAATGGCCTCTAGTCTAATATTTTAGGAAAACGGGGTAAAGTGTGTACTTTCACTTGATGGTGATCTGTAGTACAGTGTAATTAGAATAATTTCAAATAAGATACCATAGCATAAGATAAGCAATTCTATCTTGCAGAAAATAGGTGATTTCTTATAAAATAATGAAATAAAATTATTAAATATTATAAAACTGATGGAGATTATATAAAATACCTAAGGCGATAATGCTTGTGTTTTCAAATATGCAATTACTTTTATAAGTAAGTGGGTTTATTATATTGGATTATTCATATTTTTCATTCTTAATAAATACTTTTTGTATTGCTTATTATGGTCTGTTGTGCTCATCTGTGTTTTCCAGTTGCTATTAATTTTATTGGAAAGTTCAGTTTTTGTTTATCTTGATAGTTTATACCTATGCTTTCCATCAAAGTTGTCCTATTATATCATTTTTCCAATAGCCTCTTTCTAGTAAAATCTGACTGTTTTCACTATGATCTCTATGATCTCATGAATTCTGTTTTTGAAATTGCCCCCTGTAAAACCTCTCAATGCATATGTACTATACATTTTATTAAAATTATAAGAAGTAATTTTTTTGTGCTTATCTCTTTAACTATTGGGCTGAGAGTTTATTGGAAACTGCCCCAAAAGTTACGAAAAAAATCATTTGCCCTTCACTTGAGTTTCGTATCTGATCAAGTGCATCTATTCAGAAAAGAGCCTACAGCAGACATTTCAATTTGTACTATATCATTTACAAAATGAGCAAACAACAACAACAAAAAAAAATAAATAAAAATAATATCTGCCAAAGCAGAGCCCATTCAAAGGGATTAATTTGCAATTCTGATACCACCCATGTCACTACTCAGGGATCTAAGGTTAAGCTGATAAATTTACTCTACTCTCCTTGCTGGTCAACATTTACAAGGTGATGTCTTTATATATCATTTGCTTTTATGATTTTCTTTCTTCTTACACTAAACTTATTTTTTACATGTCTTCTTAATTAATACAGAGGGAACAAAATATAGTCTCTTTACTGGTATAAAATATCAATATTAACTCAGACAAAAGATCAATATTAACTAATATAATGTGTCTTATGTTTTATATTACTAAATGGCAATTACATTTGAATACAGAACTGGGACAGACTTAAATAATATGTAAGCTCTTGTCATCTAGGTTGAGGTGGACAAGTGTTTAAAGTGTCAAATAGATGGCTGTCTTTCTTTTACTTAAAAAATAATTAAAGAGACCCTTTGAGTCTGTGAGTATGGGCTGTTTAGTCATCCTAAAGATTGGGATTTATCTTTCATAGACATAAACAGTACAGTAAAATTATAAAGGATAGTAACAAATCTTTCATTTAATTGAGGATATGTATCAAAGCACTTTGAAATGTTACTTTTTAATCCCATACAAATATGGATTTCATTTTAAACCTGATGTTGATTTTCAAAGCTCTGTGGACGGTGCAGTATTTTGTAATGTATGATGGTACATTTTTCTTTACCTTGGCCAAGATATATGACAGATGAGAAACAACATAATAAAAAATAAATACATAAAACCATGAATACTGTCATAAAAGATATCTACCATCAAAAGCAATAGGCTTCAAAATGGAAGTTCTGCATCAATATATGAGAGCAGGGTTTATACTCCTTTCTTGACTTATCCTTCTAACCTTATACTATAAAATTAGATTCCTATAAAATCAGAGCTCTAAAACTTCTCATTTTCCAGTGTTCTTTTCTCATTTTCGGTCTTTGCACCTAAAATGATCTGTGAAAGAATAAAGTCATAGCTCAGTTGCTGTTGTGTTTAACCTATCAGCATTCAGATACTTCTCCAATGACGTTATTCACAGAGTCAAGAAAAAAGTCCAACTTCAAAGTATTAAATCTAGTCTCTTTCTTTTTAAATATGATAACATTTTCAAAGGTGAAAGCGGTCTTCCTTAAAACTAGCAACTGATTTCATGCTGTAAGTTCCTCATTTTATTCGAATTTGATATTACATAGAAGAGCACACAACCATGTCAAATATGACTGCCCTGCTTTGCTAAAGTCAGATGTAGTAGAAAGCAAGAGCCCTGTGCAATCTCTATTGATCAGAACATGACGATGTGTCATAACATTCATGGAACGCCTCTTTTTATTGAACATTATAGTCTAATATACTATCCGTAATTTCTCAATATGAATAAAATTGTAGTATATGAAAAAAGGACAGGTCTTGGGTATGGAAAACTTCATATTTTAATTCATGGCAGTTTCTAGTCAAATGGTTTTAGTCAAACTAGTTCATATATCTCTTTCATTTTTCTGACTTTTAAATTGAGGGCATTAATCTACTTCACAGTAGTCTGTGGGAGTTCAAAGAGATAGTTATTTTATGATAATTTTTTGTAAACCATAAGATATTAAACAATTATAAATCATTTGTAAAGATCCTATTACAAGATAGAAAAATTATAGAATTTCAGAAAGCCTAGCTATTCTTCAAAGTAAAGTCAAGTCTGGTCAGACATCTCTTTACCTGAAATTAGTCCTCCTAGAAGAATCATGAATACTGGGGCCCTGATTGCCCCTGCCTCTGCTTATTCATAGAGCAGAGTTTCCATTCTGGAAAGGCCAAGCCAAGAAGACTACAGGCTACCACCCCTCTCCCAGTACCCACCCACAGAGAAAGAGCATTACTCCAAGAAAACAGAGTGCCCACCACCCCACTCCACTGCAATGGCACAAGGGCACCGCCTAGGGAGAGAGCAGGCTATAAGGAGGCCAATTATTCAGCTCTGCCTGAAGGGATGACTTGACTATTTTTAAAATAGAGAATGGGGAATTCCATGCATAGGGTATTGGCTAAAACAATGGAGATTTTGTTGGAGGGCAATTAAGAGAAGGAGGGTTGCTCCATGATATAAGCAAAATGGCAGAGTAGTTAGAAGTTTAATAGAGAGAAAACCAGGGAAAGAGATAGCCAAGAAGTGCCCTCCTCGGATCACAGTCAACCCGGGGCTCTGGAAGGCTGTGCAAATGTTCTAGGCTGCACCCACTTAGGAACAGTCAGAAAAGGATGTGAGAGCAGAGTTGAAAGCACACAAACCCACCAACACAGATGAGAAGCTTCATTGGTACAGGGGCTTAACACAACCTCTGACCAACCACTGTCCGAACAACAAACCACTTTGACCCATGGGCAACTTCTAGGACAGCAGGCTTAAAAACAAAATCCTACATAGCCCTGACACTTGGGAAGATTGTTTAAATGGCCGAGGCTGTCTCCTTCCAGATACTCAGAGAGAACTTCCCAGCTGAAGGTCGCTGACTGACGATGGGGCAGAAAAGTAAATAAATAAACTGCCTGAATTGTGATAACAGCATAAAAGATAATAAAAGGGGAGGATCTGATCAGGACATCAGAGACTGCATACTGTGTTGGAAATTGACTTGATAGAATTTGGCGAAGGCCCTTAACAAATAAACAAATGACAAAGGAAACAACAGCAACAACAAAAATGACTCCTGAGTGGGATCAGGGTCCAGAGTTATCATATGACCCTGCAATTCAACTCCTAAATACATACCCCTCAGGGACATACCCAAAATGAAGATATGTCCACCCCAAAACGTGTACACGGATGAGTCAGAGAAGCATTATTCATATTAGCCAAAAACTGGAAACAACTTAAATGTCTATCAACTGACAAATTAATGAATAAAATGTGGTAAATCCATACAATGAAATCTTATTCAGCAATGAAAAGAAATAAAGTAGTAAAGCATGCTACAACATGAATGCGACTCAAAAATATGGTTACTCAATGTCTAAATTCTTAAGGAACTGCCAGACTGGTATGGGGTTTCATTCAGTGTGAGTAAAAATGTTCACAATTAGATTGTGGTGACAGTTTCAGAACTCTGTAAACAAACTAAAAAGCACTGATTTGTACACTTTAAAAGGGTGAATTGTACGGCATATGAATCATATTTCAGTAATACAGTTTATAAAAATCTTGAGCATGTAATAAAATTAATGCCAAAATCTGACAGAAGTTAACACTGAATATCAGATCAGTGGAATTAGAATTAAAACGCCTACATACGTAAAGCTAGCATAGATATATTTTGCAGTTTCCATCCGTTCCCGCCTCCTTCCTTAAAACTACCTCTTCAGCCAAAATTTGTGTTGAAGAAGTGCCACAGTGGTATTTCTACTTGGTGACTCCGTCCCTGGGTGCCACGGATCGGGTCAGGGATTGACACCCAATCTACGAAGAGTCCAATAATGGATAAAGAGGCAGATTAGTTTTCTTGGGAATTTCAGCTGAAAGACACATAATTTCCAATTCATTATAGGTAACTAAATAGTAAGGTCATGTTGAATTGGAGCTAGAAAAGCCATTTTTTAAGATAAATTCAAGCCAATTATTATGCAAAGAAAACAGTTTAGAAAAAGAAGCATAGTATAGAATAGACGTGCAGAAATAAGCAGAGTCGACAAGCCAAGGGTTGGGGTGGGGTGGAGAGAACGACAGAAAGAGAAAGAATAAATGAATCATTGCTTAGGTTACTGGTGACTTCCCACTTCCAAGTTCTACTCATATTGTCCTAAGTCTGCTGTTTTTTTTTTCATGAGAGGACCCATATATTTCCATTAAATTTGATACAGTTTAGGAAAGTGCTGATTCTTACCAACAAAGGAACTCTGTAAGTCAACCAAAATTGATGGCAAAAAGCTAGTTTACATGCAAAAGACTGTCAGCAAAACCAAGCTCTGACTATGGAGAGGCTATGGGCAGGAGATAGCGTGGTCTAGAAGGGAGAGTAAACGGCTCTGATGAGATGGGGCAGTAAAGGTATTCAAGACTGAGCAGGTGTGGGAACCCATGCCTGTCATGATGAGAGACCCTGGAGGGCTTGGTAACTGAAAGAAAAAAACAAAATATATTAGTGTTAGCAGCTTTAGACAAATTACAGAAAGTAAAAGAAAAACTCAGATGCAAGGTGTACCAGCAGAAAATATAAAATGAAGAGGCTTATATAATTTTTTAAAGGAAGTCTTTTCTGCAATAGTCACAGCTCTCCAGGTAGAAAATAAAGCTAGAAGATAACATCTCATCAAGATACTCTAGAACCACAAGCAGGTACTGACCCTTGTACTTCACACAGCAGTAGGTGTGGTGATGGTAAAAAATTAGGTCCGTAATCATTTCTATGTAATGAGGCATCAACAAATTAAAGTATTCTTTCTGCAACTGAAAACAGAGGTGATATTTCTCCACAGTTGGGTTTTTGAAATGTATGTTGTCAGCAAAGTGGATTTGATCTAGAAATCATATTTCTAAGAAGTAATGTTCTTAAAACTTACTAAGTGGTAGACATAATTGTTTTGAATCGAGAATATGTTATTTCAATATTCAGAGACATGTTTTATTTTCTGTATATTTATTTGTTAAGAGAACTAGTGGCCTGTAACAAGATATTAAAGTAAAGCATTGGCCTTGATGTTGATATTCATCAAAAGTCCACCCTTTGAATGCTTTGGCACTTAATGTTTTAACATTTTACATAAAGGCAAAGCCGACTTATCAAAGTCTCTAACAGGTTATAGCCCTTGGGCGCTCATCTTCTTGACAGGAGAGTGTAGAACCTGCTTATCAGTCTTTGCAGTCTTTGGTTTTCTCTTTGTGCCATGACATCGGAGAGAACTGGAGAAAAGCTATATGATATAATAACAAAATATTATGTGAAGGATGGAAAAGATGAGCTTTGAATGGGAATTTACGGAATCTGCAACAGATGAGAATCTGTGCAATGTCAAAGAAATCTCTAAGAGTTACAGAAGATGAAAATAAAGAATAACTTTTGTAATATAAGTTCCTCATGAGATGCTGTCATTAGGCAGATTATTACCAGTATTTTTTTCTTTTCTCTTCATATGCAATAAAAAATTAACATTCACTGGGTTAATGTCTTATACAATAAACCATAAAATAAGAATTTACGGTAATAGTAAAAGCTACATAAAATTTGTTTGTAATGCTGTGTATTATGTATAGGCTCTGGAGACCAGTGAATCTTGGTCTCTCCAGAATTCTTTGAGAAAAAAGAGCAGTGTTAAGATTGAAGCACATAACACTGCGCACACAGGGTTGTTGGGTATTTTTAGCCCATTTTGCCTAGTGTGATGACAGTTTTTAATCAGTTTCAAAAGCTATATAGCTCTTTAAGACATCAGAACATTTTACAGTCAAATTAATAATTCAAAATTCCAAGTAAATTTGGCTGAATTCTGTCTGCTTAATTAATTTGTGTGAAAAAATGTAAATATACATATATAAATATATATACACACTTTTTATCAAGTCTCATATTTTATCCAGTAAATCACTTATTCTAAATTGGAATTTGGATTCAATGTTTTATGAACACTTTGAAATTACGTACAAAATTGTGTGTGCATATGTATATGTGTCTTTAGTTGTGATATGGGTCTCTTACATTCTCAAAATAGTCCTTAATTCAGGAAAGTTGGAGAATGAGTATTTTAAATGTTGCTAAAAATGTCAGGTAAAAGGTGTAACTTGAAAAAAATTCTTTTCAAACTTTATCAAGGTTTAAAAAAAAAAAATAGAAAAGTTCCTGTGTATTTTCTGGTTAAATGCCATGTGTTCCAAAAGTTAAATCTGTGAATACAATTTATCACTGGTGCTTTGACACTGGTATACTGATGATGGCCTTTAAAAATATTTTGCTTAACTAAATTCACTCCATTAGAGAAATGCTTAGTCAAATTATAATGTCCTTGTACACTGACAAGAGACAGTCATAAATCATCTCTAGTAAAACAAACATTTCTCAGCAACCTTTCCATTTTAATTAATAATGAAGAAGGTAATTCTTCTCAGAGGAAAACATGATAACTTTGTCTCTAGAGTCCATGAAAATCTTCTTTTTTAAAAAGGCCCTTTTAAAAGAAATCTGTCTCTCCATCCATGTATTGATCCACTGCACTTTTATTTAACTCATGTATGTTATGTTCAAGTCTCTATATTTATTCACATAAAAATAATTTCATCTCTTATATTGTGACAGCTTTGGGGATCGAATGGTAAGAAAACCATATTATTCTTAGCCACGTGAAACTTACATTCTAATGAAAACCGTAGACACTTATTTACCAGTTATGCAAATATATAGTTACAAATTAGCATAAGAACTTTGAAGAAAATACAGGATGCTCTAGAAGTTTATAAGAAGAGGGTTTGACATATTCTAGTAACAGATTTTATGACAGATTTTATCAAATAAAGGAGGCTCCATTGACAAAATTTACCCAAGAGAGTTTTATGATTAAAAATTCAATGCGATACAACCCAGTTTCTTTTTGTGTCATTTCTCTGCTTTCTGCAGAGTTACTTGCATCGCACGTGGCTTTTCTGAGCAATAACAGTAAGATTCTTTTATTGAACTGGCTTAGGACATGTGTAACTTCTGAACTAATCGCTGGAAATGAGGGAATTAAATATACGATTTGGAAATGGGGAATGAAGACAAGGACTTTTCAAAAAGGACTCTCAGGACTCTTGTCTGTAAAACATATTTCAGTGCATGATGTCAACTTTCACTGACAAAAAAGCAAAAAGCAAAGAAAAAGAAGTAAAAAAGGGAGAGAAACTTAACAAGGACAAACTATTATAGGATAAGAAGGTCATACATTTAGTTTTTGAAATTCTGAGTATAAAGAATGAATGATATCGCTGAGTGGAGATTCTCAGTAGGCAATTGCCTATAGGTGCATGAAATTCAGGGAACCAGAGTCAGTAACAGACATTTGGGATTCATAAACTTATACATGCAACTATGAAAAGTGGGCATTATGAAATCATGTAAGTAAAAATTTACTAGTAAAAGTAAAAATTGGAGCATGATAGGGGCCCAGGACTGAGTCCTAAATGAGTTCAATAAATAAAAGCCAGACAGGGGTGTTGGGCAAGAGATTAAAGGTATTGACAATGGAAGTACTAAAATTTGGCTATACACAACACAGGGTAAAGTGGGAGGAAAACATGGAGGGAGTCACGACTATGCAGCTTTAAAGGGATAAAACAAGTGAATTTGCTGGTTAAATTGAAGAATGGTCACGGTGAAAGCAGTTAGAGGAAAGTTAGGAGGCTGTAGTCAGAGGGATGTGTCTTTGATATTAAGATACATGCATATGACATTTTGTATGGAAATGCACACGTTCACAGGGGTAATTGTCAACATATTGAACAGCTGGTGCCACACCAGAGCAGAGCAGGTTGTTGAGGACCAACTGCAGGGCAGGCATCTATACTTCAGGTGTTGACTTGAAGAGATATCTTGAAGGTAGAGGACAAAGCAACTCCTTACTAATAGGTGTGGAAATTTGTCAATATTTTTAACAATAAATCCACGAGAGTTTAGCAACATGCAAAATTGTACCAGTACACATAAGCAAAATTTCTGTAAAATCAGAACTGTTTGATCATGATCATTGTTGAAAACAACACTTTTGGAAATAACCCTTTGATTCTTACCTGTGATACTTTTGAATGTGTTAACAACTCCTACAATGTCATAATATTATCTTTTGCAAAAATCTATTATTAGACCAGACTTATTTGTAATCTTTATTTTATAATCAATCAATATTTAGGCCTTCAAAGAAGGTCATGTTTAACTGTTTTCATCATTTTCATTTAGTAACCTCCAAGTCATTTTTTACAGGAAGTAGTGATTCTGATATCATGTTTTCGTCATAACTTCTTCCAGCTCAAATGTGTCCATCATTCTGTATAAATTCAATATCCAAAAGAACATTCTTTCATTACAGTAATTTGATTCCTTAATTCTAATTACCTTTTCTTCCATTCAACTTAAGCCACCCACATATCTAAATATATCCTTGAACTAGTATCTCAGATACTATTCAGGCACTAAAGTATTAATGAAATCATGTTTTTTGACAAAATTATCTTTTTAATCCTTTCATTTAATTACTTCCGCTAAACCTTTTCTTGTACCTGTATTTATCTCCTAATTTTTATCTCGTCCTGATTTTCTGTTCTTAATTGCTCCAGACTTTTTGATTCATAATTTCAAGGACACTCTTTTTATCAGCCTCATCTCTTTTCCACCCCTCAGCCTGTGTCCTCTGCCTCACCTGCCATGCAAAACCCCAACTCTCGATCATACAGAGGGGATGACTTGCTCATTCTTCTACTTGTGATGCTGAGTCCTTTTTGGAAAAAAATCACACAATTGAAGATATTAATGTCATTAAAAGGTTGTAGTCCCTAAACCCTCTATGATCTTTGCCTTGCTTGGAAATTTTGGGTTCAATTTTTTGACCATTAAAAAAGAAAAAATGTAGTTTTTTCTTTTTTTATGTTTATTTCTGATTTAAAATTTACTTATAAAATATAATAGATGAATATATAGAATGGCATAAAGAATGGTAAATTAAGACTACTTTTGTCCACATAGCTTAAGAAATTGAGGAGCCGGCCCCAAGGCTGAGAGGTTAAGTTTGCAAGCTCCGCTTCAGTGGCCCAAGCT
Source organism: Equus quagga (assembly GCF_021613505.1). NCBI lineage: Eukaryota > Metazoa > Chordata > Mammalia > Perissodactyla > Equidae > Equus > Equus quagga. The sequence goes on along the minus strand of NW_025798627.1, from coordinate 5,597,719 downwards.
TTCGCTGGTTCCGATCCTGGGAACGGACATGGCTCTGCTCATCACCCCATGCTGAGGCGGCGTCCCACATGCCACAACTAGAAGGACCCACAACTAGAATGTACAACTATGTACTGGAGGGATTTGGGGAGAAAAAGCAAAAAAAAAAAAGAAATTAAACATCTGATAATTATATGAGTCCTTGCATGCGTCTTCTCAATCCTATTTCCTTCCCTTTGCTAGAGATAGATGGTCTTCCAAATTTTATGTTAATATCAACTTCCTTTTATTTTCAGTTTTCCCACATTCTATGTATTACTTAGCTTTGTGTGTTTTAGTATTTAATATAAATGAAATAATTATGTACATTTTCTTCTATCTCAATATTCTCAACTACATTATGTTTTAAGACTTTTCTACATATCAAAAACTGTGAAAGATCTGAGATTTTTACCCTATTTGCTAACTAAGAAGCTAGTCTGCTATAATTTTAAAGATTCTGGAAGAACACATGGGACTCCTGGGCAGGGGCAAAGGAATCGTTTACCCCCATCACAGAGGGCAGCATGATCTTCATGCTATGTGCGTACAACTTGCCCCAAAGTCCCACTGGGGCGATGTGGTGTCAAGGCCAGGTACTTGTCACACACACAGTGAGTCTGTGTTACAGTTGAGGAGGTCAGAATCCCCAGTCTTTTAAAGGAGGCTACTGGCAAACCCGTGTAACATTTGCCCCAGATGGAGACATTATCTTTACTATCTTAGACAGTAAACAAATCTTCCCTCTGCCTGAAAGGAAGACACTTTATCTTGCAAAGCTGTTTGCTCCATAAACATACTTGAAAAGATAGTTTGGAACAAAAATTTACACGAGATGTGTAGAAACACCACGGAGAATTGTCTCCCAACCCTACATTCATGTATGCAGAGCTGCCATTCACTTATTTGTATGGTACGATAGGTCTTTGCATGAATAGAGCATATTTATTAGCTGAATTGTTTTTAGTTTGTTCATATCACAAAAATGCCAATGAACGAATTTACTGGATAGAACAGTATGCACATCTTCAAATTTAAGAGATGACACCAAGTTAATTTCAAAATTGGTTACACTAATTTGCATTTTCACAAGCAGCTTATAAGATTTCCATCGATCCGTATCCTCGCCAGTTTTTGGTGTTGGTAGGTATTATAAAATTTGCGAAATAATGAGAGCGGTAGAATCTCATTTTGGTTTGCATTTCAAGTATTAGCTGTGAAATATAACATTTTGTATATGTTAATTGGCCATTTATGTTTTCTGTGGGCCACTTCTTTATATCTTTTGAAGATTCTTTTCTACTTGATATTTTTAATGTGTTGGTTTGATTTTAAGGAGATGTTCATGTGTTACATATTTTATATGTATATGTGTGTACATATATCTATAGACCATAATAGACCATATCTATACCTATCTGTAGGATCATTATTTGCTTATATCTATCACAGATTTTCTTCCCAAGAGGTTACTAGATTTAGTGTAGCAGAACTATAAATCTAGTAATTTTCCTTTGTTTATGCTATTTTTTTGTATTGCAAGGCTTTAAAAATATTATTCTATTTTTTCCTGCAGAAGTTTGGTTTTTCAGTTTTAAATTTTTAAGCTACCTGAAAATGATTGTTGATAGGAGATCCACTTTTGTTATATTTCCATATGGATATTAAATTGTCCCAGCACATTTTATTGCAATATCCTTCCCTACTGATTTGCATTGCTTCTTCTGTCACATACAAAATTCTCATATGTGGGTAGACCAATTTTTGTGTCTTCATTCTGTACCCCAACCAATGGGTCTATCCACATTGTTTCAATTACTATAGATAATAATAGCAGTGTGCAGCCACTAATGTCTCAGCTCAATTTTTATTTTGAATATTCTATTTTTTATTTTTAAGCCCGCTTTCCTTCTTAATGGATGCCCCTGTGTCTTCATAGCTTAGTGATCAGCCAACACCTGGACAGAGGTTGTGCTCAAAGAGCCAAGAGCCAACAAAGCCAGTCACCTTCTCCCGATGGATTTGTGCTAGGACGGGAAAATACATTCAAAGTTCAAGGTTGGTCAGGGCTTGGCCCTCTCTGACTTCTCCTTTGTGTATCCACAGCCTCAGCTAGGAATATGTTTGTTTCAACTATAACCATAATCTCAGGCTGGTAGAGCTAAGCCCTTAGTCCTCTCCTATCCACATGCTTCTGAAATCTTTTTCACTTTCATAGGCAGTGTCACTGGGAATGAACATTGCCCTGTGCTCCACAGAGACAACCTTCTTCTACACAGCAGAAAAGATGCTGGCTGGTGGTCCTCACAACCTGCCCTAACCTGGGAGAACTTCCTTGTCAATCAAACTGGGGGTAGGTAATGAGGGTACTTAGCGTGGGAGAGATGGGAGCAGCCCCAGGCCAGAATATCTCAGATGCACATCATTCTTACTGGAAGTTCAGGAATTTTTCAAGCCTAGAATCTTCTTAGGTCTTGTGTCTTTGGTCATTTTCCAGAGTGCTATTTTATATTCATATATTTATTTACTTATTTATTTTTACTTTTAATGGTGGGAGAGGATGGCAATTTTGTTCAGCTTTATAATTGCCTTCTGGGGAAAAAATTTGCTGTTGTCCTGCCCCTTCCCTTGATGTTTGCTTTGTGTTGTTAGAAAGAAAAAATCTGAATCTAACCAGAAATGCTTTTTAAAAGGAGAATTTTAATATCATATCGTTTTTTTCTTTTTCTTAAGCATTGTTAATATGACAAGTCCCTCGTTAAGCATTTTATTCTTTTGAAATTTTTTTTTTTTTTTTGAGGAAGATTAGCCCTGAGCTAACTACTCCCAATCCTCCACTTTTTGCTGAGGAAGACTGGTGCTGAGCTAACATCCGTGCCCATCTTCCTCTACTTTATACTTGGGACACCTACCACAGCATGGCTTTTGACAAGCAGTGCTATGTCTGCACCAGGGATCCTAACCGGCGAACCCCGGGCTGCCGAGAAGCGGAACATGCAAACTTAACCACTGCGCCACCGGGCCGGCCCTGTAAATTGTTTTAACGACATGATGACAATTTTTATTCTATTGCAGGAAATTTTAACATCACAAGTAAGCCTTCCCCATAACCATAACCCTTCTTAGAGATATTTACATGTATGTATTTGGTGTAAAATGTATCCTTTGTTTGATACATACCCATTGTTTTAAATGGAGATATTTTCTAAAATTTATTCAATTTTCCAGAATAAACTTAGAGAAGCAAACTTTCCTGATAGTTCTCAGGTTATCACTTATTTTAAGCTTGGCTTAAGAAATCTCCCTTTGCAATATTCTTCTTTTATTCTCCTACTTCTTGAGCCAGGTTCTAGCCAAGTATCTAGTCTTTCAACTATCATTGTTCATGATTTAATTTTATCTCACTTATCTTTCATTTAGAGTCTTCAGTAATTCTTCTCTCAGTCATAGAGCATTTGGATACATTGATGGGCATAGTCCCTGGGCGAATTTTCAAGCCCTACAAGCTCTTACATTTTTAGGCTCTGTTGACTGATGCGATATTGTCAACTCCTAATTATTTCCTAGGTGGCCGTGTAGTTCTTTTTCAGGACAGAATCTCATCAACACTGCAATATGTAGAACCATTCCACCCAGAATTATAATTTTATATTTGGAGTGCTGTTGTAAATATTGATCTTATTTTGTATTGGTCACCATATACATGGGCTATTGAAAAGGGAACATAAGATCCACCAAATATTACATTAGCCAAAACAGGCATCTCTCGAACATTCCAAGTTTTTTTCCCAAACTTTTGTATAAGGATGTTAGAACAGAATTGGTCTGCCTTAGAAACCAGAAGCTGTAAGTACCATGTAAACCAGAGATGCTTATTTCCCTTTTTTCTGTTTGTAAGAGAGATGAGACCTTCACATAGAGTTGAGGCATAAAAAGAAAGCATAATAAAAATTTCTTTGTATCCTTGATTCACCAGTGTCTGAAGTTGGTATCCCCTTTCATTTTTCAATTGCATGAATCCATTGATTCTTATTTGTCCTTCTGTCATTTTCCTTTTATTTAAGCTGATTTTAGATAAAAGAACATTAACCAAAACCTTAGCACACCTGCCATTTATCTAACAATGCGTGTCACCTTGCTAGAATCTGAGGATATAAATATAAATTGCATAATTTTTTTCCTGAAAGAGATTACATTCGTATTAAAAATAATGTACTTTTAGATTTTGGCAGGATTTGGGAAAGTACAACCAAGTATTTTCTTTAAAAAGTGTTTAAGTTTTGGGGCTGGCCCCGTGGCGGAGTGGTTAAGTTCGCACGCTCCGCTGCAGGCGGCCCAGTGTTTCGTTGGTTCGAATCCTGGGCGCCGGCATGGCACTGCTCATCAAACCACGCTGAGGCAGCGTCCCACATGCCACAACTAGAAGGACCCACAACGAAGAATACACAACTATGTACCGGAGGGCTTTGGGGAGAAAAAGGAAAAAATAAAAAAATCTTTAAAAAAAAAAAGTGTTTAAGTTTCAGGTTACTATGAAATTTGCAAACACAAGAATTTAAAAACAGGGAGTTGAAATACACATGTGTTGGTAAATAATCACCTAAATGTAGAAAAGATAAAGCACAAACAAGTACAGGATAAACAAAAATATAGAGAGAACTGAACAAACAAAGGAACAACAACGAAAGAAACCAACCAACTACCAATGGAGAATGATTGATACTAAAAAGTATGCACAATTATTTCACACTCCATGTTAGCAAGAACATAATATTCAAAGGCAAGCAACTCTGAGAGAGACTGGTTGAGTGAGGAAGCTTTGGCAGGGTTAGAAGTGTTCTGGTGAATGGAATGCATTATGTAGTTATACCAGATGAATTGGACTGTTTTTTTTTAAATCTTGTACTTAATATCTGTCCGCTTCTATTAAAGGTTGTCAAAAACATGGACCAATGTCTACCATCAGAGATGCACTAAAGAACAGGTGCTGGGCAGGAGTACATGGCCCCAACTAGGACAATTCAATGTGTTTTTTTCAGAGATTGAACTGGAACCCAGGGCAGGGGAGATAGTGCTCCTTTCACTCAGGATTTGCACTGTAAACACAATATGAGCTTAGGCTATTTGGAGTGTTAAGCATGGGGAAAAATTACCTTCACATGGGGAAATCTTGCTAGATTATGCCAGAAAAAAGGAGACCCAGGCAAACAAAGAGGCACATTCTTTATAATATCCTTTGATTTCCCTAGATGCAACTATCCCTTGGTTTTACAACTGCGTAAGTCACTACCTTCCCACATTTGTTTAGCCAGTTTGAATTGGGTTTATGCCACTTGAAACACACATACTGCTAATGAATCACTTTGTTTATGTCACAGAACATGCAACATGTCCGGGAACAATTTTAAAGAAAATATTCATTAGAAAAAAACATTTTGACCTGAATAAATTTGCATGTTAAATAATCCGTAAAGTGTTTTAAAATGTGCCAGATCATCTAGGATATTTTATCCAAGGACTGCCCCTACTAATTAGCTGAGAGTAAACTGTGTGAAGTATTAGCTTTGATTTTGCAAAACAGTTTCCAGGGGAATGGTCTGATTGTGTAGTATTTCTTTTAAAGCATTTAAAGCATTTCAAACCACTATTAGATTAATCTCAATTCCGTGTAGGAAAAAATCAATGTTTTGGCAGCTTTTTAAAACCATACACTGCTTTTCTACACATTCTTCCATGCCTTCTACATTACCTTTCAAGTCTGGAGAATATGCAGACAGAAACTTTATCAAAATTATTTCATCTCCACCAGCAATTTGGGAAAACTGTAAAGACAGTCAACAAACAAAAACGGACTGTTGGAAAAAACGGATGATGAATAAATTATAGAAAATTTTGTACTGCTTATCATATTATTCTGATTTATTAACCTGAGGAATTCCAGTTAAATTATAAACTAGGTAATATTTGAAACTATATATATAATATTTTATGATGAATTATAAGAACAACGAAAGTATTTGAGTAATCTACATATGCATGCTTTGTAGAATGCTTATTTTTGTTGGAATAATGAACCCAGATGGATTCCTTCTAAATTAAATTTTGAGCCCCCTGGATTTGGTCCACGATAGAGATGGACTGATCTTGTTTGGCCATGTTGATCTTTGAAAGGCATCTGGCAGGCGGCTCTAAAACAGTAAAGCCATTAGAAACATCTCCCCTAGAGCTGTCTGGTATTGATTTTTCTCTTCAACTGAGACATAAATCAATCACGTTTCTTTGACAGTCATCGCTACTAAAGAGGGGTCATGTTGTGTTCCAACACTTCCTCATATAAATCAGAGATATCATTGTAAAAAGCTCTTTACTCAACACAAGATTATTCTTTTCAGTTAATAAGGAGAACGTATGATGATGCAGATATGTATGATGCGGCGTATTCCTTTAGAGTGTAGTTTTGATTCAATAAATAACATTTTTGAAGGCCTTCCAGTTCCTTTTAGATTTACTGCTACCCCAAAGGAAAAAATAACGATTGTAGAATAATTAGTACATAAGAACTAAGAGTAATGAAAGTATATCAAATTATATATATATTCCTTTATATAATAAAGTATATATAAAATATAATATACAAAGGAATATATATATTCCTTTAATTTCATAGAAACATGCATATGTTTAATAATATTAATATTTTTAGTTATACAAGGGGTGAAGAGTAAAGGTAATGACTAGACTCCAGGAAAAAGAATTGATCATGAAAGTTGTTGGAACTAATACAATCGAGCCATTGCAAATTTTGCCTAAAATTTCGATTCTTACCATATCCCCCTTGGTAAGTTGTTCACTGCATTTTATTCCACACTAGATCTCAGTTCTGATGTAAATACAGTAATTGTATCTTCACTGGGAGTAATAAAAATTATTCTATTAGGATGTTTACTTAGTCAAAAAGCAATAAATTTGTGTTTTACTCATTTATTGTTAATAAATAAAGGCTTATCTTTCTAAAGTTAAATTTTTACATATGGAAAATTATTTGCCCCAGTCATTTGAAAAACTTTCTTATGTTAGAGCACAGGGAGCTTAAGTTTCTCTACTATTAATTAAAATTAACACGTAACCTTTACTGGAATAGATCGCATGGACTTGACAGTCTTACTTATAAGTGAATTTTAAACGTTTGATTTTTTGTTTTTATAAACTTTACCTGATACTCTAATGAATACAAGAATTCACAGACACCAGCAAAGAAACACATATTTAGGATAGTGTTTGCATCTACTGTATATTATATATTACAGATATACTGCTTTGGACTCCTGCTTGAGAGAACTCAAACATTTTTAGTGAAATAACAAGAAACAAACAGGTGTATCTATATAGCGATTTTCTAAATTATCGATATTAATTGACTAAATCACCTTCCCTTTCATGTGTAAACTTTTATAAATGACTTTTGAGATGACAATTTTTCCTATTCTGCAAATATCTATTAGAAATGCATATTATGCACATTAAAACAAATTTAATGAGTAAATCTGTGGAATATTAGCATTCATATTTTAATGTACATTTATTTATTATATGTAGGATATACAGTAAAATATAAGTGCTAATAATATTTTATATTTATATACACACATTTATGTTCTAAATAGGAATAGGAGCCTTTTGCACTCTCAATTATTATTTTTCATAAATTTTTTTTTTAAAGATTTTATTTTTTCCTTTTTCTCCCCAAAGCCCCCCGGTACATAGTTGTATATTCTTCGTTGTGGGTCCTTCTAGTTGTGGCATGTGGGACGCTGCCTCAGCGTGGTTTGATGAGCAGTGTCATGTCCGCGCCCAGGATTCGAAACAACGAAACACTGGGCCGCCTGCAGTGGAGCGCGCGGACTTAACCACTCGGCCACGGGGCCAGCCCCACTCAATTATTATTTTTGTGTGTATGTTTTATAATGGTAACTGTATTTGGTTTAATATATTGTTTTGTTATTTATTAACAAATTTTTCCATTAAAGTGCTAAGGTGTATTTTAAGTATTGCTTCAATCTTTATGCTGTGCTTTTACATCAATACTTTTCATATTCATATAAATACACATATGCATATAAACATATGTATACATTACAATGTGTGAAATAATTCACAGAAAATATATTTATGTTTCTATTCAAATATTATTCTCTGGTTCTATCTTCTCTCTACTAATAAGTATAAATAGTATATAACACTGGTAATAAGTATTAAGATTGATTAATTTAAATGTAAAGAATATTAAATGCATATACACATGCATACAAAATAATATAAATACATTTAAAAAAGATATAATTTATTTCAGGCCTAAAACCTCACCAGAACCCAGAATGGTCATAATACTACTGCCAAAAGCTACATCCCATTTGTCTGATAAAACTTAAGTCAAAAAAGCAAACAATGAATAATAATAAAAAAAATAATCCTAGAACAGAAACATTATCCGTTAAGGTGTTTTCCATGAAGAAAAAAAAGTGCTATTATTGTACTTCTAGTCTCTCTTTATTAGTTTAGCCTAAAAATAGCCCTTGGCTTGTTTTTCATTATGTGCAATGTCAGAGTGAACTGCCGATTTTGCAGGTGAAATGAATAGCTGCGTTGCTCAAAAATGCTCTGGCAATCAGCCACCCATTCTGCCAAACCAGCATGCCGGCCACCTACTTGGCTCAAGTCAGATGGCTATTTGGAAAGCTTTTAGTCATTATCTTTTTATGTGATGTAACTGCCCACTTTTCAGCATGACTCATTTATCATTTTATGCCAAAGAACTGAATTATCTTGTATTTTTTCTTGTTATCTTTCTGGAGAGTCTGACATGACTTTAATGCCAGTGTATTTCTTGCTAGAAAAGAACATATGCGATATTTTGAAAACTGGCTGAACTTGACAGCATGTGAATTGACACTCAGAATATGTAATTTTCGAACATTGCCTTGTGGGACATAACGTGTGTTTACTTTCAAGATCTGGAAACTTAGAGGTTTCTATATAACACCTCCTAAGATGGAGTTTTAAGATTCTTCAAAGTAAAATATGGGAAAATTAGATCCATCTGGAGCTATTGGTTATGTAAAAACCTTGGTCATTGCGGTTACTATACAGCACTAAAGAGATGTGTTCTTTGCAACGTTCAATAAACCCCAATAATTATTAGTAGTATTATGTGGAAAATCGGAAATTAAAAATCTAGTTCCTACCTCTAAGGAAAATATAGTAAGAACAGGAATAAGGTCATATTATGAAAAGGCACTCAGTGTCAAGGAGAAATAACATGACAATGTGAACTACTCATAGACAGACAGCCTCTCCCACTCTGCAGCTCTATCTACTCTGCCCTCACCCTATTTTTTGTTTGCCATTCTACTGCTCTCGCTCCTAACAACAGCTTTCTCTCTTTTCAAACAACCGTTCCTGTGTTAATCAGCAAACAAGAGACCTAAGGCCTAACTCAAAGCCTTGTTCCCTACTTCCTCACCAGCACCTGCTGCAAGGATCACTTTGACAAGAATGACAAGGATGAGGAGAAATGATTAGTAAAAATGAAGAAAATACATCTGCTGGTGTAAGTAAAACATGAGTCAAGAAATCTGCTCCAAGAAATCTGGAGGACAGAAATCAAAAAAGAGCCAGTCTCAGGCTCTATGTAAGTGACACAGTGGGTATCCAGGAGCTCAGGCAGATCTTTGATCCAATGGTGGATTAAAGGGTATTTGAAGTCAACATTAAGCCTATACCTTGAATTTTTTTTTTTTAAATATTGAAGTTACTGTGGGCTCAATTTTCCTTCCCACAACCCCTATTTTGAAAGACATTCAATGTCAAGGACAAGGCAACTTATGTGTGAAGCCAGTAATGTGGGTTATTGGGTGAGAAAGTGTATTGGGTGGAAAGTAAGGGCCTGGCTGCTTGGCTTCTAACCTTAGCTTTCCTTCCTACCAACCATGTGACTTGGACAGATAATTTAGCCTGAGTTTTAATTTATGCTTTGGTAGCTTAAAGATTGTAATGCCTAACTCATAAGGTTGACATGACGGTTAATGAGATAAACTACATAAACTGCTTAATATACTACCTGGCTCATAGCAAATACTTAGTGAGCAATGTCTTTTTAATTATTTAATAATAAAACTTTATCAATTTAATTAATGATAATGTTGATCTTAATGTCGATATTGCCTTCTTTTTCTCCTGGTTTTCTAATTTAAAGTTGTTTTTGTCAACTTATTCAACACGTTTTTGACTAACATGAGTATACAATGAAAGTTAGTAAAAAGAAAAGTTCTACAAACTTGTAGAATTGTATTTAGCCCGGGATTTAACACCAAGGAATAAAAATCCTTATTTTAATAATTTGAAGTATCTTGAATAGGACAAATAAGTAATTTTTTGTAAATTTAGGTTGGTGATTGTGGGAGAAGTGGTTAAAGGATATATATTGTAAATATTCCATATGAGTACATAGTCTACAATTCAGTAGCTGGAACTTGTAGGAAGGTGTATGATCTCGTGCTTTATCAGAGAAATGTTTGTAAATTGGAAGAAAGCAAAGGATATAAATGCTATGCATACTCTCAAGGATGAAGTGGGTTTATTTTGTCAAACAGAATTTTGCAATGCACAGAATGCCCAATTTGAGGCAAAATAAGTTTCGTTAAGTAAATCTTCTACAAAACAGATTAATTACAGTTAACAACATCGTGTAACAGCTAAGATTATGGTCACAAAACACTTAAATGAGGAAAGAGTTAGATTCCAAGAGGAATGGTATAAATAAGTTAGAGAAAGGAGCTGTGATGATGTGTGCAGTAGCTGATCAGATTTCTCTGGTTATCACTTCTCTTCACATCCTCCGTCCATAGGAGAGCATTTCTTTTGAGAAGATTGAGAGCTGTTGGCGCTATTATATCCAGCTTCCATATCCTTGGAATTTCAGCTTCTGGTGTATCCACAAAGCACACACACTCATGCAGGCACACACACACTCACGTACACACGTAAACAAACACAAATACCATTAAAAAAAAATTCAAGCCTGGGATCCACTGTATGCTCTATTATGTGAAACTTGAGATAAAATTTATAAAAGAGAAGTAAATTTTATAAATTCAAGTGGATGGTATTTTTTTATCATCTCTCTGTTTATTCTCATCAACTTTATTTATTTACAGTATCATAAGCTAATGTAGAACTCAAGGGTCTTCCTTAATCTCTATATTAGTTTTGATGCGATTGAGACATTTTCCAGAATGACCAAGGAATAAATTTTTCATATAAGTTCTTCCATTACTCTGTATTGTTCCTGCCCACTTGTCAAGAAAGAAACTTAGTACAGACTGCATTTTCCAACATATTAGTAGGTGTTCAGGGAGCATAAAATTCCCATGAAGCCATTCCCATAATCATGACATTGGCAAACTAGCTTCTAGAAGCCATTAAACTCATATCATAAATCTGGCTATAGCAAATCTATATGGGAATTGATGGGACACAGAGAATGAATTATGTATCACAGAACTGCTGAATTGCAAAGAAAGAATGCTCACTCAGATGCACATTGTATGGAGGAGAAATACATATTTTTATGTTACCTGTGTATTCTCAGTAATAAGTAACTGAAATTGTCACAGAATATGAATGATTGTGTAATCTTATGGTTTAGTCAATTCAAGAGAAGCATTAGAATTCATAATTATAGAAATATCCACGTTTTTTGTTTGGGCAAAAGTATACAGTAATTTTATAGGTATATATTATCGAAAATACACAAAATATAACATTTGTATTGCATACAACTAGTTAAAGTGATTATCATTAAAGAATCAGAAATAAAGCCTGCCTTTTAGTTATGATGAACTCAGATCAGCTCACCTAGTGAGTTTTAGTTAAAAAATGCGTATTTAATTGCACATGAGAACACACATTTAGATTAATATTAAAATTGTAATTAATAGTTTCATAATGCAAATGATGTTATTTATCCCTTTTCAAAGGTTCACAAAGCATATATTTTAGAAGTATGTATTTACTTATAAAAAATTTCCTTCCTTAAAGTACACATTTTATATAAAATACTTTTAGGAATTAGAGATCCTGATAAGGGAATTCGCCTGGTGAACAAGCTGATCACTTCTAGAATGCCTTGAGACCTGCAAAATTAATCCCATTATTCAATACATTTTAACTGTGTATCATTTATGAACATGGCCTGAGGCCATTTAAAGAAGCTTCATCCTGACAGATGGGAAGGTTTGCCTACAAGACGTTGTTTGAGAAGAGTCAAAAATGCCCAAGCTTTCACAAGCCGCAGAACTTTCCTCTTAATAAATTGATACACTCTTAGAGAGAGGAAGGGGAAAATCATTGGCTAGTCAGGGTAGGTGGATTAATTCAGATTCTTGAGGTGCCGATGAGAAAGAGAACACATTCCTTTGACCATTAGCCTAAAGAATAAGAAAAGCATGATTTACGGGACATCCAGACAACACACGGGAGATGAACTTTACCTGGTTAAATTGAGCCAGTCTCTATTACTGGGGAGAATAAAAGGGAGAATTGAAAAAAAATTCCTCCTCTGGAAGCAGGGGGAATTTAATAAAATAAGAAAAACCGAGACTGATTAGATGCTTAAGTTAGAGTTGGGGCCGAACACTTAAGATGGATCAGTTGAGTTTCAAGAATGGTATGCCTCTGTGACACATTTTTCTTTGTGTAAGATATTGCCTATTTTTAAATTTTGAAAGCTTTTTTTAAAGTTAAAAATTCAAATAAAAAAAAAATGTAGCCCAACTGTGTTCTCTTATGCCAGAGAACTTAGAGAGCTTCTTCCTTCCGTGAACTCTACTTTTCAAATCTAGTGAAAGTAGATAACAAAAGTGCTTACGGAGTTCTCTGTCTATACAAGGAACTTCAGAGCATAGAACCGGGTATGTCCCAAGGGCTTTCTTTCTAAATTTTATCGAGTGGCATCTATTTTTACATCATTACATTACAGAAAGAAAGGTTTTTTCTTTCTCTTTTGCTGGAAATAGGTAATGTAAAAGGTATAAAACTAGAAGCATAAAAGGATAAGAGAGGTATCTTTAAAGAAAATAAAATTAAAAGGCAGGAATCCAATATAAATAAATAAGAATTAAAGGGGAGGTGCTTAGATGCAATGCCAGTGAGACAGAAGGAGGCTCTGAGGGGAGATTTGAGGCATCCTGTGCACATACCGGTCAAGAGGCCCTCACAGCAGAGGTCACTTTAGCACCTTGACACTGTGTTGTCCTACACCTAAGAGTCCTTTCTCTCTTGCCCAGAAAAGCATCATCTTCCTCCTCAAAGCAAATGCTTTTTAATATAAACTGACCAGTTCCTGAAATACATCGTTCTCAGGAATTTTTTACAGCTAAATTCATATGATGAGTTGTACACACAGTTTTTAAAAGAAAACAGACTTTTTTTTTTTTTTTAAAGATTGGCACCTGAACTAACAACTGTTGCCAATCTATTTTTTTTTCTTTCTGCTTTTTCTCCCCAAATCCCCCTGTACACAGTTGTATATTTTAGTTGTGGGTCCTTCCAGTTGTGGCATGTGGGACGCTGCCTCAACGTGGCCTGATGAGTGGTGCCGTGTCCGCGCCCAGGATCCGAACCAACGAAACCCTGGGCCCCCGCAGCGGAGCAGGAGGACTCAACCACTCGGCCACAGGGCTGACCCCAAAAACAGACTTTCTTGATCATAAGTTAAATAACAACTTAATAAACATCAGTTAATAGTACACAGAGTTTGTTTATTTTCCTAGGACTAGGTCAAGGTCAAGAAATAGTGATGGTTACGGACCTTGAGTGTGTTATGCTAAATGAAATAAGTCAAATAGAGAAAGACAAAAACCCTGTGACCTCACATATTTGTGGATGTTAAAAAAAAGCACTCACAGATATGGAAAACAGATTGGTGGTTGCCTGAGGCCCGGGGGAGGAGGGTGCCGTGGGTGAAGGGGGTCAAAAGGTACAAATTTCCAGTTATAAAATGAATAAGTCCTGGGGATGTGATGTATAGCATGGTGACTATAGTTAATAATACTGTATTTTATATTTGAAAGTTGCTAAGAGAGTGGATCTTAAAAATTCTCATCACAAGAAAACAAATTGTAACTGTGTGGTGATGAATGCTAACTAGACTTATAATGGCGGTCATTTCTATATCTATCTATATATACATATATACGTATATCTCAAATCATTATGTTGTACACCTGAGACTAATATAATATTATGTGTCAATTATATCTCAATTTTAAAACAAATAGTGTTGGTTGATGTCACCCAGTTTGTAAAATTGTCTTTAAAAGTTCTTTGAAGGACTCTTTAAATTTTGGATTTTAGAGAGGTTATTTGTTAAAAGGAAAATAATCTATGCATTTAAATAGACTGCTTGCAGTTCTAAAGTTAATATAAACCATGATTTAGTTATTATCAGTCATCATTACAACTTGGTTCCTGTACTAACACAGCAATACATGGTATCGTGGTTGAGTGCAGAGTCTCGCAACTGGGGCTGTGGGTGTATTCTTGATGCTTTAAGAATTATTTGAAAAAAACACATATATATACATATACACACACATGTATGCATACATATATACTACACATATACACACAAATGTATATATTTGATTTTTCTGTCATTTGTTTTTAACATATAAAAGGAAACATTTTTATAATTTACAATTGAGACATTTTTCGGAACAGATAATTTCTTAAATTAGTTTTCCTCAGACTTGGAATTGAGATATGATATTGAAGAACCAAAATTTTCCTTTTAAATGTGATCCAAAAATTACTCTGGGTTACTAAACATTTGTGAGAAAAAAAGAGAACAATGTTTGGAAAAAGCAGAGATTTTAGAGACAAGAAAAATTATATTAAAATCATGATTTGCCACCTAATGTCAGGGTAGATAGTAGTCTGTTTCCTCAACTGTCAAATGGAACTGGTAATACACAATCACTTATGAAAGGGAATCTGTATGCTATGAATTTTTGTAGTCTTTCCTCGGTTCCCATTCCTTTATCACTAGAGAAATGGGAAAAGGTATACACAGGAGAAGTGAGGAGTTGTGAGAGGAGTCATAACCATTCTTTCTCTGTTCCTGGTTCAGTGGCCCTCATCAGCTTTGTCTACTTCTGCTTCTCAGGCTCATTGCCTTGTGTGCCCGCTTAGGGCAGGATGCTCTCAGTCTCCTGGTCCGCACTTGCTCTGGCTTCGGGATCCAGAAACAGACCCAGCTCTTTATTTAAAATTACTACAGTCAAATGCCTTCAAATGTCTGGGAATTCTTCCTAGTCTGTACTATTCATTGAAGGGTAGTTATAATTTTATGTGTCTCTAGAAGAGAAAAAAAATCTGTCCAGTTTAAGACTCTTTCTCTCTGCCATAATGATTTTCTTTTATGATTGTTTAATCTTTCACTGTTGATACTTCCTCTTCAATAGAATTATCTGTTGATGGAGATAGAATTGGCTAAATCTACAATTTTCTGCATGGGTCACAAAGGTAATGAAAAGTAGTGACTCCAAATATCCAAATAAATGCTTTCTTTATGTCTCTCCAAAGGGAAATTATATAGAGAGACATACGTATACATAATATATCTATACGTCTACAAGTGTATATATGTATTTTGGGGTAACAAATATCTTACAAAATCCTACACACCAAGATTGATGTAATGAATTTAAACATGAATGAATATGTGACAAGGTACAAGGATTCTTATTTTGCATTTTCATTATAATTATTTGAAAAAAATTCCCCAGAAGCATGTTGCTAAATGTGTCTTTAAATAGAGTGTGAGTGCATTTTTGCTGAAACATTTGTGCTTTGGTTAATTTTCATAAGCTTTGCAAGTGTGAGGGGGACAGGCTGGAAAGCTCTGGTGGCAGGTGCTTTGCCACCTGCCTCGCTGTAATATGTGGCTAGCAATAAAGCTAATGCTTCCCTCACTCACTGATCACCATTCACAGAATGACTGGGGCTTTGGATGTGGTACAATATTTAAGGAGATGGCATTTCAGATTCATGAATGCTTATTCTGAGAAGCGAACAGTTTTGAAACTACCATTTCTGAGTTCTTGTATAAGAGAGAAGAGACACATTTCTCTGTGGGCAGTAGCAATCATTTAAATATATTGTGTTAAAATAATACATCTATATCTTCTATGCCTTAATTACACACACAGACACGTGTGCCTGCACACACAGAACAATTCCTCAGACACTATTCCTGAGGTTTGTGATACATTAGTGAATAATGTAAAAATATTACACAGTTACTTAATTTTTACTTAGAATGGCTGTGCAACAGTCAATGCAATAATCCTCATTTTACATTTGAGAAACCCAACTCATACGGACAATAAGGAACTAGAGCCAGATCAGATGGTAAATGGCAGAGCTGTGATTTAGACACAGTTATATTTGACTCTAGAACCTGACAATTAACTGCTGCATTATATTACAAACTATAGATTTACATGAATCCAACTAATCATGAATTATTTAGCCTTTCCTAACTTAAGGTTCCTCATCCATAAATTGAGGGGGGAAAGTATCTATCTGGCAGAATTGTTTTGAAAATTTGAAATTATATGCAAATTATCTGGCACAATAGAGTGCCCAAAGAATTTTAGCCTTTATTTTTTCTCTTTGGATTCTGAACTACCACCACAGATGGCAAATAGACTTCATCTTGAGTGCTAACGTCTATCATTAGTAGTTGCTGAGATGACCAGTTGAGCCCTCTGTACAGGCAAGAGTGTCCTGGTATTGTTCAGAGAGAGAGGAAGATATTTTTCATTCCTCTGGTAAAGACTAAGATCAACAAATTTAGATTCAATTTCTTATTTTGCCTTGAATTTCCCTCTCTTAGCTTTGAGACCTTGAGAAAATTAATGACTTCCCTGTGTCCCCTTTTATTTCATGTGTAAAGGGGGATGAAAAAAATACCAATTTCATAGGGTTATTATGAAGGTCAAATGAGATTGTAGACATAAAGTTATAGGTTGAACACACATGCTTTATTTCACCACCTGCCAAACTACAGTAAAAATGCAGCAAGCTGGAAGTGCAAACTGGAAGGCATAAAGAGGATAGCAGAAGACACCACAACAAAGTTTTGAAAATTGGAAGGGCACAGGATGAGTCATAACAGATTCACAATCTTGAATACTAACAGTATGGGTGTGTACAGTTGGAAGCCAAGGGAAAAAGAACAAGAGCATGAGCATTTCCTCAATGGACTCCCCCTGAAAGCTTAGATATTTTCAGATAGCTCTGCTATTGGACGTGAATTAGAATGAAAAAATAGGGCAAACATGTAAAATCTTTTATTTATTAGCTAGGTTTTGATCTCCCTCATTCAGGGCAAGAACAGAAGAAGGGCACACTACAGGTTGTCAGTAGGGGATTGCTGCACTGGGGAACCCTGAGGTTAGTGTGTAGCAGGAGAAATGTGTGGAAATAGGGAGATTAAGTGAATAGAAATATTCCGTAGGTTAAGATCTTCAATATTTTTCCCCTGTGAGGTTCCCAAATCCTCACGGTAAGAACTCTAGTCTTCTGGCAGGAGAATGAATGGTTCTCCTCTAGTGCATCTGATATGAGGATTTCCCCAATGAAAAAATCCACTGAGACCATCATTAGTGAAGGGTGCAGATAACAACTTACTCAGAACTTTTGATGAGATTCTTAGTGATGCACTCTGAGACCTGAGACATGAACAGAAGTCAAGGACTACCAGCCTTTTGATGAAAACCTCTATCATAAAAGATATAGAAAAACTGTCATAGGCAGGAGAGACAGATTTTTGTAGGGAATAGAAAAATTCAGAACTGTCATTAATATCCTCAAAAAGAAAAATGCCACAGATGGGAGAATTATAAAAGTGATTTATTCAGAGAACAAAATTGATTTTGGATATTAAAAAAGACCATAGTAAAAACTATACCAGATAACAACAAAAAAATTTGGATAAAGTTTAGAAGCTGAGGAAATATCCTGTAAAATAGAGCAAAAAAGAAAAAGAATGTAACACAGAAGTTGAAGGAAATAAAATTAAAAGTTTAATCCAGATGGTCTAATGTATGAATAAAATCACCTGCAAGAAAAAATAGCGAATCTGAGAGCAAGAAATTATCAAAGAAATAATTCAAGAAAATTTCCCAGAACTGAAAAATGGAATATCCACATCAAAAGAGTTCCCCCAACACAAAAAGTTTTTAAAATTGATTGAATATCTTGTGGAGATGAGCATATTGAGACATTTAAACAATGTGTGCAAAGCTTTCATTCATATTAGTGATGATTTTATGGAAAAGTGAGAAAAAATAAATTTTCTTTTCCAGTGAAAATAATGTTCTTTATGGAACACCTATAAATAGCATTTATATAGTCAGAATAATATAATTGCAGGGCATTAATGTAAATGAAATGACAATATAATTATATCAAGAATTTGGGAGGATGGAAAGATTACCTATATTTATAGGAGTGGAAGATAAATAGAGACACACTTCCATATCCTAGTGTTAATTTCATAGCTAAAGCTAAATATAAACATTGAAAAATCAAGCAGAAGCAGTGTAAGCACAAGCATATAACTCTCAAAAATGAAAATAAATACAAATAAGCAGCTAAGGAGTTAAAAGTTGTTGCTCTGGGTAAGAGGAAATACAGGCAGAATCAGGGCACTCAGTATAACTATCTGAAACTTTAAATTATTTGCACATATGCTTTTTTTCTTTTGCAGGGAAAGATTTGCCCTTGTCAATCTGACTCTTTTTTTTATCCTCCCCAAAGCCTCAGTAGATGGTTATATGTCCTAGTTGTAAATCCTTCTAGTTCTTCTGTGTGGGCTGCCACCACAGCATGGAAACTGACAGATGAGTGGTGTGGTTGCATGACCAGGAAACGAACCTGAGCTGCTGAAGGGGTGAGGGCGCCAAACAGTGACCACTAGACCATTAATCAAGACACAATATATAAAATGAAATAACAAATGTCTTTGAATAAGATCACACACATATAAAGAACCCTCCAAGTTATCAGATTATTATTATCATTACCATTATCATCACCATTTGCCAAAATTCTTAAATGCTTCCAATTGTATGGGCTAATATTCTTAAATAAATATAATATCAGAATAAAATATATGGGAAGAGAAATACTGGACACAAATATAGGGAGCAGGTAACTAAACATAGGCGTGCAGGGCAAATTTCCTAGAGGAAGTCAGGTTTCAGTTGAGAACTGAACAATGGTTAAGAGTTCTCCAAATGAGAGTTGAGAAGGTAAAGAAAGTGTTGCAGAGACAATTTATTTACACAGAAGCTGGAGAAAGTATGACCCACTTGAGAAATTTAAAAGAATAATAATGATGTGACTAGATCATAGAATATAAAATGAGAAAATGGAAGAAATATTAGGGGAGAGGAAGACAAGACCGATCTTACAGAGTATCATAAACCATTACTGTCATGAGTTGGGAAGCCACTGAAGCAAGATAGAACAGGATAGTGATTTTCTTACAAATATGTTAAGAAAGTCTGATGTGGTGTGAATAATAAATGAGAGGAAAGTATTGAGACCAATTAGGAGATTTTTTTAGAAATCCTATTGAGAGATGATGTAGTCTCAGCTAGCACGGCATCAGTGAGAGTGGAGATAAAGTGATTGCTTCAAGAAGGACTTGATAGTACACAGATTTTACTTGATGTGAGTGGCCTTCAGGGATGGGGGAAAGAAAGAGCAGGATGAGTTGCTGGAATAGACACCTACGTGGACTGTGATGCTATTCACAGAATGGAAAATGCCACAGAGGGAGAGGGCAGAGGAAATGATGATTTGCTTTCAATTGTGCTGTGCTTGCAATGCTTCTGGGTAATCCAAGTAAAAATTGAATATATCCAACTAAAACTCCAGAAAAAGTTGTAAGCTGTAACATATATCTGAGAGTCACCAACATGTGGCTGATAATCAAAGCCACAGAGTGTAGTACATTTCCCAAGTGCATTGTATGGCAAAGGGAAAAGACAGTGGGACCAAATGCTGTGGAATAAAGTACCTCAGCCAGCTGCAAGAGGAGTCTATGAAAAAGAGGTCAGTGGAAAACCAGGCATGAAGCATTTCCTAGAAGCCAAAGCAAGTAAGTGACCCAAAGAGCAAGGAGTTTTTACTTGATAATTTAAAAGCAACATTTTTCCCACTCCTATTATTCATCCAATTGATTTTGGATTGATTTTCTAGTCTGCATGTGTTTGAGAGGAAAATAATCTATGTTTTAGTTACTTCTTTGCCCCACGTGCCTAAAACCAAGTGCAGTGACTCAATGATTGAATAAATAAATTAATTAAGGTTAATACTTTTTAAGATTTATTTTTAACGTTATTTCTGTAAAAATTTGTGGAAAACATTTAATATGTAGAGTTAATTTCATTATTTAATTTTACTAATATTGATTAAATTTGTTTAATGTAATTAAATCAAATGTAGACTCAAATCCTTGGTGGTTTTTGATTAAAATGCTCTTCAAATATTTAAAAATTTTGCAAACATAATCCCTCAATCATGAAATAGTTCTGCCATCAATTCACCAGGGTAATCTGTGCTTCTTTCTAATATCAGAGTAAGCTTCTCATGATATAATGAAAAAAAATATGCATGAGGTGTGTTTATCAACTATTTGATTTCTAATTTTTTAAAAACAGAATAATTACACACAACTCAAAAGACCACTAAACGAATAAGCCACTATACTTCTTATTAACTATACCCAAAAAGTTTGAGAGTGTGTGTGTATCTAGATTTCTATCATTTTATCACATATGTAGATTTTTCTTGCCACCATTGCAATTAAAACACAAAGCTATTCCATTGCTATGAAGATCTCTCTATTCCCCTTTTACAGTCGCACCTCCCCACTCCTCTGTGACATTCTTACCCATGCAAACACTGATCTATTTTCCATCGCTGCAATTTTGTCATTTTGAAATGTTATGTAAATGGAATCGTAAAATCTGGGATCTCTTGAGATTGTTTTTTTCCACTAAACTGAATGCCCTTGAGATCCATCAAGTTGTTACGTATATGAATATTTCATTCTTTTTTTATTGTCGAGTAGTATGTCGTGGTATGGACGTACCACAGTTCATTTACATATTGAGGAAAATTCTGGTTGTTGACTATAGTAAGTAAAGCTTCTGTGAACGATTAAACAATATTGCAAAGGTTTTTGTATGGGCATAAGTTTTTATCTCTCTGGGATAAGTGCTTAGGAGTGCAATTGCTAGGCCCTATACTAAGTGTACGTTTAGTTCAGGGGTTTGTTTTTAAAAAGCTGCCGAACCATTTTCCCTTAGGTAAAGGATTCCTGTAGGGTAGTTCTTTTCTTTCAGCACTTGAAACATGTGGCACCACTTTCTTCTGGCCCCATGGTTTCAGATTAGAATTTCACTGTTAGTGAAATTGTTTTTCCCCTACTTGTAAGGTGTTAATTATTTCCTCTTATTTCCCAGTTGTCAAAAAAAGCCAGTTTAATTCAAAAGGCATTTTTAAATGGAAAAGTGTGTTCTGTTCACATTTGCTTTTAATCAATCATGAAGTCTTTGGCTTAGGAAACTATGCAAACACGTGTGAGTGTACAGCATTTTTGACTGGCTCTTTCATTACACATATTCTAAAAGTACAGCCCCCAAATCTATACTTACTTACTATAAACATGCAAGCCTTTATCTTCTTGGCGTAATGTGAAAGGCAGTCATCTCATGAGACACTGCTGTTTTCTCATCTCAATGTTTTTTCAAGTGATAAACCAAAACTGTGACTTTTTATCTGGCATTGAACTCACAGTGTGAGTCACAAGAGAGAAAAACTTTAGGTGTTTCTGACAGGCGGAGACATGAAATGAATTTACTGAAAGAACTTAATGTTACAAGACATAATGGTATCCTTATTTTTTTAATTTAATTTATTTTTTAATATTTTTTCTGATACTCCCTCCCGTATGAGGCCCTTACCACAAGCATACAAATATACAGACATCAATATAAGTTTGTAATATCAAAAATCTTTGCTGTCAAATCAACTGCATCATTGAGTTAAGTAAAATTCACCTATCTAAGTAAGTAACCTATGACTGAGATCATTAAAGTTAGGCAGGGAGGGGTAGTTTACTGAGTTCCTAATCTATGTGTTTAGGATCTGATTTCGTGGTTAATAATGAAAAAACTAAGAATTCAATATTATATACTGAGTGCTTACTTTGTGTCGGGTAATATTCTAAGAACTTTTCAAATGTTATTGATTTAATCCTCTCGACAATCATGTGCTGTATTACAGAGGAAGAAACTGAGACAAAAATAAATTACCTACCTCTATATCTGACCCAGGATGCTCAACCTAGTAAGTGATGCGGCCAGAAATCGAAACCAGAGCATCTGAGTCAGGATCACAGCCTTTGGCCTCTATTCTCTAACGCCTCTTAAGGAAGATATATAGGCACCTTTTGTATTAGTTCTAACAATTATACGTTAAAAATATAAGTAAAATAAACTTTTATGCAAGAAATAGAGAGGAGGGAATATGGGAAAAATAAATGACTTCAATATTTCTTCACCTTGGCAAATTATTACAACATGGGTTATGGCGATACGTCCTATAATTATTAAAATTTTCTTTCAACTTGTATTCCCACTGGCTTTCTTTGTTTTGAAAGTGTTTATATTGTAAAGTATGAGAGCTGAAGCAGCTGAAATGATTCAGACCACAGAGAATAATGTTTTTATTTTAGTCTTTAAAAGGTCACTAAAGCTGAACAGCACTAAATTACATTGCTAAAATCACAGTGTCTGTCAACACAACACACTTTCACAGCTGGTTTTCTCAATCTGAGTTGGATTTGCATTTTGGAAATCATATTAAGGTGCTGGCAAGGGGTAAATTGGGCTTCTTATTTTGATTGAAAATTTTGGAACATGGAAGGAGTACTTTGTTTTTTAACTCTACTTTCAAAATATTGCTTTTAAAATTATTATAATCTCCAAAAATATTTATTGACCAAAAATAATACAACAATTTTCAGATAGTAAAATATTTTTTATTTATTTTTCTCATAAGTTCTAATTTAAAAAAGCAAATAATGAAGAAGTTTACATTTTAATAACAAACTACAGAAAAAATGAAAACCAGGGGCCTGCCCAGTGGCATAGTGGTTAAGTTTGAGGGCTCCACTTCAGTGGCCCAGGGTTCGCAGGTTCGGATCCCAGGTGCAGACCCAGCACCCCTTGTCAAGCCATGCTGTGGCAGCATGGCACATAAAATAGAGGAAGATTGGCACAGACGTTAGCTCAGCAACAATCTTCCTCTAGCAAAAAGAGGAAAATTGGCAACAGATGTTAGTTCAGGGCCAATCTTTCACAAATAAAATAAAATAAAATGAAATAAAAAAGAAACCCACTTCATAGATTCTTATTTGTTCCTCCCCATTGGGAGAGAAAATACCTTCTGTTCTTCCGCTTTCTGATTATCTTCTCCCTAATCCTACACAGAGAGAGCAGATTCCCCAAGATGAAACAAATTGAGGCCAGACCTTATAATCAAACCATGGAGGCTACTGGTATTTGCGAACACTGATTTGCTCAATAGAATGTCATAAGGACTTTGTGCCTTTCTGTATTGGAACAGCATATTGGTCTGCTTTGCTATTTAAAGTTTAAAGAATTTCAGTCCAATCCCACATTGTTGTTGTTGTTGGTTTAATCCCATTTCATTAGGACTGGATGAGAGGATTAGAAATTCCAAACACTTATTTAGAGCTATACAATGCTCCTGTGCTCCACGTCACAAACAGAAATCTACTAGAACGATCTCAGAACCAGGTGACAGGAATTGAGGTGCAACAAATGATATTACTTAAAGAGTATCAGATGCCCTAAATGTGTCATCCATTGCCTGATGTCAGAGTCTAAAACTTCTACCACTAGATTTCCTGTTTGGCTAAAGCATTATCTTTAAAAAGAAAGAAAGATGAGTTTGAGAATGTTAATATCACTAATATCACCGAGGTCGAGTACGTCTTAGTGATATGATGGAAAGAAAAGCCTGAAATGATGCTGAGGAGGACAGACTCAGCCTGGGTGGCACAGAGCTTGGGTGATGCACAGGCATAATACATAATACATGTACACATTCCATAATACATGGTAGGGTGGAGGTTGAGTTCATTGGATGCTGACTGTTTTGCAGCTGTCCTGAGGTCATTTTAGAGCTAAAATTTCTTTATGACACACTGACCCATTATTAATAAGTTGCCATACTTCTCAAGAGATAAGTATTAGTTTCAGAATTGGCCAAGAAAACCATGTATTTATATATTGGTTTTTGGAAGGTGACCCTCTGACTGGCTAAGCCGTAGAGTATCATGGAATGATGCTTTGATTAAGTGGCCTGTTTCAGTTTCAGGAGCTGCAACTTGGGATTTAAAATTGATAATTACATCTCCCTGTAGATGTTTACCTGACGGTTATGGGAGATAGTTCATTTGGAAATAATGTGTAAGCCTATTACTCTAAGGATCAGTAAGGAAGTCAAATTTACAATGAAGCCACCAATTTGAAAATAATGAATCAAATTTCTTTATTTCTTGGCAAAGTTAAATAAGCCCATCATGACTGTATTCTTCTTAAAACTCTTCTATTACTTGGAAAGTAATTGTATTAACATTACGATTTGAGAAAATTAAGTGAATGAATTCTTGGTAAGTAATTAGAACTCTATCTGGCACATAGTAAATGCTTAATAAATATCAGTTATTATGCTTACATTCTACATGTAAATGATTTAAATTAAGTATCACGGCTCATGGTGAAAAGTACAAAGATAAAAACATTGGAACTACATTCAAGATCAAAGCTTAATTTTAAGGGTGAAGGAAAGCTCTCATAAAGATTATTAATTCATGTATGTATTAAACTAATTATCATTAAACAGATAATTGTGGAGAATTTACTTCAGGGCAATAAAAATCAAAAGTGATTTATGCTGAGAGGAGTAAGGTGTTTCTTCTAATTATCACAAATATTAAATTAAATAACCTACTTTAATGTAAGTATTAACTAAGTTCCTTAAGTTGAAAAGCACTAGAGAAAAACAGTGACAGAAACTTTTTTTTGAAAATTAGATAAAGTGCTGAGAACTTCTGTTGCAGAAACTGGTAAATTTGCAAATAAAGTTATATTTCACTAGAAAATAAATATCAGGTAGAGAGAAATTGCTTTAAATATTTTCACTTACATGTAGTCCTTGCATTAACATTTAACTAAGACTGTTCCGTAGCTTTCGCACCATCCATGAAAGACAAAGACTTACGATAAGTGTTCATCATGCTTAATTTGGTTTCTCTCTCACCCTTGTGAAATGTGGACCATATTAAATATGTAACTTGAAGTCTTCATTTCCTATGGAAACTGCATGCTGGGTGAAATTGTCCAACAGATCAAGGCTATCCTTACTTAACACTCTTAAAATAAACATTTTGGCAAGGGGCTCATGTCTACACAACAGCCTCATATATTTAAACAGCAAACCATTTTTTTTTAACTTTATACTTGGGTCCAAGGAAATGCAGCCAGCCACTAAAGGACGTTGAATTTTTGAGGCTTGTTGGATTTTATTTTGGTGGTATGAGCATACTACTAGTTTGAAAATAAGAAGAGTTAAACCATAACACAGTAAACAAAGAAAAATGAGATAGCACTTAGGAGATTGGTATGGGAATTAAGATACAAAATCATACATTTAATGAAACAGCAGAAAAGACAGTAAGCAATAAGGACAGCCTGTTGTCTTCCAAATGCCTGTCTTACTCAAACTAAGTATTCAATGAAACATGCACATTGAGCTGGCTGATTAAGCAAGAAAAACAGAAAATAGAAGGAAGAATGAACGATCAAGCAGGCCATAAAAATGGATACAGTGTTGTAAGTGGGGACATATAGGCTGATTTGTTAAAAGAGAAAATGCACTTCCCTTTTTTGCTGTAGTTTCCCTTACCTCCTGTGACAACTTTCGCTAACGCCCAGCATTCTCTCTACCTGTTTGCAGCTGCATACTTGTGTGTCCGCGTTATTCCACAGCCCACCAGCTGACTTGGGCTCATTGTGTGACTCCTAATCTCAGCACACCCTGTGACAGTCTTAGCTTTTCGTTTTAAAAGCTAAAAGGATAGCTATCACCATGCTTTGACTTGAGCAGTTGTTAGCATTTAACACATTTTTTTCTTAGTACTTGGAGGCAAGAAAGATCATGGCTTGTCTTTTTTATGTTCAGAGCTGAAAATCATAAGTGTAAGGAACATCTGAGGGGAAAAAAATGTTCCTGAGGCTTTTTTACATTGTCAAAAATGCATTGATATCTCTGTAGTTTCCAGTCAAAAAAGCTATCCGATATTTCTTTTTGCACTATTCGCAGCATATAGCTCAACAGCAGTTAAGAAAACGCAATGCATTTGCCAGTGGCCATTAAATTAAAGTCCACCTCTTTCCTCGGAGGATAAAAACATTCTCAGAAAAGTATTAGATGATACTTGCATATTTCCATATTCCTCAAGATCACAGTAGATTTTAAACTAAAGAAATGGAGATTAGCTAGAGTCAGAAAGAGAAAGAGAATTCTTAAGCATTTCCTTGAATTAAGTAAGGTCAAGGGAAAACAAACAGTAGCATCTCTCTAGAATTGTTTTGTGAAAGCATTTTTTTTCACTTTAAAATACATGTGACTTCTTTGTGTGTGGATCAAAAACTAATTATAATAACATCTGAGACTCTGTCAAACATAAATATTTAAAAATGGTATTCACTTTACATCGTAATTAATTAATTGTACACAATTGAACTTATAACTTAGTAATTATTTTCTTGAAAATATTAATCTTTGACTATTGCCTCTAGATCATTTACAGACATAAATAATAGATTATAATATTTTAAATTATAAATACATTTACATTATCTATGAATCCTAAGAATTGTTCCATTCACTCAAAAGCATACATACACCGTGAGAAGTGATATAACTGAATATATACACATGCATATATATATACATGTATATAAAGCTAACCGCATCAACTATCAACTTTAAAAATATAGAACTCTTAACATGATGTTAAAACCTCATGGTATGGATAAAGAGTGTTATTCTGAAAGTAAAATCCTACATAGATAGGTAATATAAATTACTTAACATTTTAGATTATGTATTTCTTTATGATTTAAGTAAAATTAATATGTAAAAAAGTAACTAAACTGGCACATTTAATTATTCATGTTTAAGTCAAGATGGTATTTTTATATGAAAATGGAGGTTTGTGATGGATAAAATGTGAAACACCAGAGCTGCTCCAGAGCCAGAGAAGAACATTTACTATTTCTCCAGAGATCTATTTTTTTCTTGAACAATAAAATACTTTTCAGTTTGACCTCAACTGTGGATTCATTCTTTTAGACAAAATGGCACAGAATAAATAAAACCTTCCTAATTTCAGAAGGGTGTGTGCTTGTGTGTACACGTGTGTGTGTTTCGGGCAGGAGTAGGTAGAAAGGCACTGGGCTCAGGGAAGGATGCACAGAGGCAGAGAATCTTCAGGGACACAAAGCAGAATACCACAGTTACAGACATAAGAAGAAAAGCCATTTCTGGTTCATCAGTAAGGAATAGCAATAGCAATTTTCACAATATGTTTGAGGAAGCAATTTTCATTAGCAATGCATTAGCTAAAGATGCTTCAATAAAGTGGACTTCGATCAATCAAGGGTTTTCTGTGGTGACTAATAAGAAGACGGCAAGAAGCAATGACCATGCTGGCACGTACTGCGGCTCACAACAAGAGTGCGGCCCTCATAGAAGAAGCTCGTCAGAAACTAGGATTACAGGAAAGAAAAACCAGTGCAAATAAATATAAAAGGACCCATTAAAAAATTCCAACACAGGGAGATACTGGAATTTTTACCAATATACCTATATCCTTTAGAGCTTGCTATGTTTAGATCTGTAATTGAATATTATTTTCATTCCACAGCATTGTTTAGTAATCCTGACGTACCTCTTTTATTTCCTTTGTAAGGTCCTTCTTTAAATTAGGAACACCTCTCCACACCAGTGGGAGACGGATACACACCAGGATCTAGCAGTGCCCGTCTGCTAAGGTCCAGGTATGCGTCTTACAACGGACTTTCTCTTCTACTCTTGCCGCACCCCCCAACCCTGGTTGTGTTTCTGGCCCAAAATGCCACATAAGTGGTTTCTGTCAAGACTCTTGGTTCCTCTGACAACTCAGTCTCCTGATTTTCCTTCTCTCTCACCCATCTCTCTTAGCACTACTGTAAAAGTCTTATATGTATTTTTCACTATCATCCCTTCTGTAATCCCTTCTCCATACTGCAGCCAGCGTGCAGGTTTTAAAATATAAAATATAATATACCAAAGTACTTAAAATCTGAACTCCTTACTCTGAAAGCAAAATTAAAACATTTCAGTCCAATACTCACATTTCACTTCCTTTACTATCAGTATATCATTCTTACACTCTAAAAGAGAAGTCAATTTATTTAAAAATAGGACGTATAAACCTTATCAGGGCATAAATTGTATGGCTCCAATATTATCCCCATCATTGTGGAGGGTTCAGCCACTTAAGATTTCTGCTCTCCCGTCTGTAACCTGACAATAATGTAATATTACCTTGGTATGTTGTAAAGATCAAATTTGTAAATGTAAAGAATATAAATGTAAAGATCAATGTATAAAAACTATACATTTATACATGTAAAGATCAAATATGTAAGATATTTTGCAATTAAATGTGTTCTATAGATGTTAGCATCCTATGGATTATAATGACTTGATTGAAGGTAAAACCAAGGTTACCTTAACGGAACCTCTTAAAATATTCTGGTCTTATAACTATGTTATTAACAACT
The DNA here is from genome assembly GCF_021613505.1 of Equus quagga. Classification (NCBI taxonomy): domain Eukaryota; kingdom Metazoa; phylum Chordata; class Mammalia; order Perissodactyla; family Equidae; genus Equus; species Equus quagga. The sequence goes on along the minus strand of NW_025798627.1, from coordinate 5,568,638 downwards.
CTTACTGCTAGCTTGGTGACATATACATTGAGTCCCTAATGTTTTTTCTCAAAAAATTTTTGAAGGAAATAATATCTAAATCTTTCAGAATTTGAGAACTTTGGATTACAGATTTTGATTGTAATTCATTCAGCACAACAATATTTTGCAGTGTGATTTGAAACAAATCTTCAAATCAGGAAATTATTCACATAGGCAGCTAACACCTAGACATGGCCCCAGCTTGCTGAGAGGTCATTAGACACAGGCTACATGAACTGGCTCCAAGTGGTCAAAGAAGGTAGAAATGTGATGTGTGGATAACTTGCTTTTGTATACTTACTATAACCAATGCTGAGTTAAGACTTTATGATAAAAATATAAAAATAAAAAAAACCTCATTTAATTCTTCTAACAACCCCAGGAGGTAGGTAATAGTATGATAGCTGAAGAAGAAAAACTTTCGAGAGTTGCTGTAACTGGATCAAGGGTCACATACTGAGTAAGACGCAATGGCAGAATTCAACTCCAAGTCTGGTTTTATACAGAGCCCAGCCACAGTCTTATCAGATACTTTATACTGAAGGGGTCGTGCTAAAATCCAAGCGGATAGTTCAAATAGAAGTAGACTGACTGACTCTCTTTTGAAAACCAGGAGTAGAAGCGAGAAAAAACAAGTTTTAATAGAGCCTCTAGGCAGGTTTTCAGTCGTTCAGTCATTTCTTCAGGATCTCCATTCTCTTTTGTCTAAAAGGCTTTTCATTTTCATAAGTCCTGTAATAATTGTGGGTATCAATATGGAGACTGATGTCTTAGCCATTAGCAAGTACGATCTCAGCAAAGATTACGTATTATCTGATCGTCATCTAAGAGCAAAACCCAAGTGATGTGGGAGTGGCAAAAGCTTACGGGTCAGAAGTTCTGGGATCTAGGAATTAAAGGGTGGGTGTGTCAAGAGGAGAGAAAAATTACTTTAAAATTATTTGCAGGACATGTGTATAATGTTATAGAAGAGAAAGCCACTTTTTGCAAGCTCAATTTATTTTCTAAAACATGCATTGCTACTCTATCTACCACAGCAATTCGTATGCCAAAATTTTTAATATCCCTTATCCAAATTTATTAATGCTTCAGCTTTTGTTTGTTGTGGAGTTTTGGATTTTCTGATTGTTTTGTTTTTGTTTGTTTGTTTGTAGTTTGGTTATTAGAAATATATCTGTATCTACATTCAGCTTTCATGGCACAGACTCATTTTTAAAAAAAACAAATTTGTTAAAATTAAGTTGACCCGTGCTTACATGCTTACTCTGTATTGTGTTAGATTCCTTGAAAGGGTATTCATATTTTTCTCGGCATGGTTTATTATTAAAAAAACAGTGTCCCAAATCCCATGCCAAATCAAATGATGTGATATTTGTTCTCTTTGTATAATCTGTAAATTCATGAGTCAATGAGAATTATATAGGTTTTAAGAAAATCAATATATTGAGAGCCAGCAACACTCACAGCATTTGGGGGAATAAGTGTGTTATTCCTGGAAAAGATCTGGGGAGCACAACACAGCATTCATGCTAGCCCACTCATTACACTAAATGGCTGTACATCTTCACATAAGTTCTGGAAGCATCTTCTCCAAGATTCTGGAGAATCTTTTTCTTGGGGGAAACAGAAAAGAAGAAAGTTAATGCAGTGAGCTCGTTTCACTGAAACTGGTCTCCTTCTTTTTCCACCTTGACTGTGGTGTCTAAGCTCTACTCTCTCTCCTTTCTTTTAGTTTTTTAGGATTCTGTCATTCTCATTGCTCTGACTGATCCCAGTACTGTAACAGCATCTCGTACATTTAGTTCTGAACTGCAGACGAGCGCCTCCAGTGAACTTCCTACGGATTCTCATGCCTCTCACCAGTGCATTCCGCATAGCTTTAGGAAATGCTACATTCTCTGGTATCTCTTGGAAAATATAACCTTCTGGTGGGTTTTCTGCCTTAGATGGTATAGTCATTCTAGCATGCCCAATTCTCTGAACATTTAATCTTATCTTTCATGGTACTTTTGTCATATTTACCTCATTTAGTATGGGTCTTCACTTTTGCCATGCTTCTTCCTAGAATCATGTTCGCACAATTTATCAGAGTCTATGCCCAGGTAATCAATTCTTTATTGATGCCAGGAGAGTGCTCCCGAATCAACGTATTCTCCCTTATCCAACTGTTTGCTTCCACCCCTCCCTGATTCATCCTCCTCACAATTTAGTCCCATGTGTCTTCTCCTGACCTCTGGAGGCCAGCACACATTGACTAGCTTTGCAGCTGCTTTGGGGTATAGTGCCTTTTGTCTCCTGTCAAGGCTTAGCATGGTCCCTGCAAGTTTACTCGCTGAATGGATGAATGAATAAATGAGCATGTTAACTAGCATATTTTTGGGAAAAACATATGCTTTCTAGACAGGATAAAATACACATTAAAAAAAATCTCAATGTAGCATTTTTATTGTGTGTTTGTGTGTGTTTATATGTGTCTCCTTTTCCTAATTTTGGGAATTTTGTATAAAAACCTTCGTTTAAAATGCCCATATCTTTCACCAGAAGTTGTAGTTACAGGGCCTGATCTGACAATCAGACATGCTTTGTTCATTCTCCATCAGGCTTAAAAATGAATGTACTAGTTGCTAAAATTAAAGATATAAGAGAATCACAAACACAGCTGCATGATTTCTTCTTAGAAAATAAACGATCTGGTAACACAACGGCCACCTTTCTCCATGGCGACAATTGCTGGAGCAAAGTTGTTGCCCTTTCTTGCACAGCATCGCCGCCCAGCCTGCTTCACTCATTTATTTTACTTACCTTGTCCGTATAGATTTTGGATTTGCGGCTATGGTGCATCATAAAATTCATTTTCATGACTTTTTGTTGTTATATTTGCAGTGGCAAGAAATCCAGTCACTTTTAGTTGTCTAAAAGCACTTCTCTTCTTATACTCCTTGTTTTAGTAGTTTAGAAACGTTCTCACTTCGCTTTGTCTTTTCATTCAAGTATTGTACAAAATGTGTGTATATGGTTTTGCATCTTCTATGAACCGCTTTTCTAATTTTTAAGTATTTAAGTGAAAAATGTGATTCATTGGTTTTTCTGGGACTAGAATATTTTAAAGATAGATTTTCAGGGGGTGGGAGGTGGGTAGGACGGTAGGCAGCTAAATCTGAGAACCATCCATTGTGTAAATTTAATGTAAAAGTGGCAATCATGGATAAATTCTGAAAAAAATATGCAATCATCCAAGATCAAGAAATACTGGCAGTTCTCTCCAGTAAGCGAATCACTTTCATTATAGAATGAATATGATTTTATGCATGTAGACATAGTCATACTTAAAGTACTTTTTTCATAATATATTTTTTTAAATAAATGTCCTTCAACATACTTCAAAGGACTGATTTTGGAAAGTAAGACATAATCTGTAATAGGCCCCCAAATAATATTTACAACTTCGAAATTTGAAAGCAACAGGTACAAAAATGTATTTTATAAATAAATAAAATATTTAGAGGTATAGTAGCCTGATAACTACTAACATGAGTGTTATCCTCAACTTAGTTAGAAATTTGAATATAATTATATTTTATGAAAATAAATGTTCTTTGGCTTGTTCAAATAAGGAGAAGGAAGTGTGTTGGAAGTCTCCAGACCACCCCAGGTTCAGCGACTTTCTGGAAGGACTTAGTATATCATTATATTCATGACTATGATTTATGACAGAGAAAAGATACAGAGGAAAATCAACAAAGGAAAAGGCACGTGGGGCGAAGTCTGGAGGACAGCAGGAGCAAGCTTCCAAGGGTCCTCTCCTCACGCAGTCACACAGAAGATGCTTCCATTCTTTCTTCTGAAGTGTCTACAGGGAAAGCTCATTGGAGACTCAGGGCCCAAGGTTTTTACTGGGGGTCGGTCAATTGGCACCATCTGCCTAGCATGTACCAAAATTTCAAATTTCCAGAAGGGAAGCAGTTGTTTGGCATAAACCATATTGTTTGTACTAACAGTTTAGGCACAATGAGATCCTTTTATCAGTTAGGAAATGGTAGGAACCCTCCCCAAATCCAAGTTCCCAGGCATCAGCCAAAGGCAGCCCTGCAAGCAGCTTTTTAAAGAATGGCACTCCCAGACCTGCTATATTAACTATTTTCTGCACAGGAACCTTTCAGAATGGGCCTCTAGAATCAATTTGATTGTTGTTTAAAGTGTAATGTTATCTGTGATGGCAATCTGAGGTCTATTTCCTTCAAAAGCTTTGCTATGAGCTACAAAGCAATTGTGGGTTATCAACTGGAGAAGCAAAAATGAAAAGATCAGATTTCTACTGTATTTAAATAATTGGTTAATGTTGATTGCTTGCCGTTTAACCTAGGGTTTAAAGAAATCAAATTTTTCTTTTTCCTAATACTTTTAAATCACTAAACACCAACAATCTCCCCGTGGCACGAGCATTGGATTTCTAATCTCACGTGTTGCAGGAGTCGGACACAGCACTGGAAGGATCTTTTATATCTGATGGTGCTCAGCCGTGCAGGTATGTGTGCAGACACTGCATATCTCATTGCAAGAGACCCTCTTCATTCTCTCATACAGTTGACAATCTCTTTTCATCATTCATGTGCATATCTCTGAAGCAAAGGAATCATTTCTCCTTTTTTGCAGATGAATAAAGCATTACTACTACATGCACCAGTAATAACAACTTAACATTTATAATAATTACATGGAAATCAATACCACTGCTGCTCAGGCTATAGCTATGCTCTCAACAGATTAGACAGAAGAGATTTATTTAAAAGATGGGAATGATCAGGAGAGTCAAAGAAAATGACACTACCACTTCAATTTGGTCGAGGGAGTTGTGACTATTGTAGTGGTGTTACCATAATTACTATTTTATTTTATTTAGGCCATCTACTCTGGTAGATTATGTTGCATAGCATGCGGATATATGTGAGTGGAGGTCTATTAAATCTCAATGGGATTCTTAAATTTTTATTACTTTTTTTGAAGTGCTATTTTAATTGTTCTTTCCTGTATATTCGTCATATATTTTAATGTAAACACTAAAAATAGACATTTGAAAGCTAGGTGACAAATTTTGAGTAATTTTAGTACATTCCTAAGGTCTCTGAAACAAGTTGTAGTCATTCCTCTTCGATTTTTAAAATATTATTCTGAATGCTTATTTAGAGTTAGCGTCTTGGCCTCTCATTGGTGAATATAAACTTTTTCTTATCAAATCAAGATATAGTTTGTTCAATTATGGGAATTTAATTATCCAGGACACACAGCGACTAAAATGGAATCATATTGTTTGAAATGATCAAGCTTATTTGATACTGATGTATAGTCTGAAAGAGTTAATGTCAATTGAATGCTTTGGGGACATTTGTTGTTAGTGCATTCGAGTGGATTCTGACTCCTAGTGACCCTGTGGACAGCAGAGTGGAACCCTGCCAGGTCTTTTTGAGGCATCTTCCCACCTTGTGGCACTGTATCAGACAACATTCTGCCACTATTCACAGGGTTTTCACGGCCAATTTTTTCCGAAGTGGGTAGTCAGGTCCTCCTTCCTAGTGTGTCTAGTCTGGAAGTTCTGCTGAAGCCTGTCTACTATGGTGACCTCTCTGATATCTGAAATACCGATGGCACAGCTTTCAGCAACGTGCTACCACTACAAGAGAGAACTGACAGACAGGTGGTGTGTGTCCCTAGCCAGGAAAGGAACCTGGGCCAGCCACGGTGGCAGAGTGCCAGATCTTAACCACTAGATCACGGGGGCTGGCTTTCGGGACACAGAGAGAACAATAAATTATAAAGTCTGTACAAGAATCTGTTTAGAAGAAAAAGCAAGTTAGTGAAACCTGCTCTTTGAAAGTGTTATCCTTTGCATGACGTGAAAAACATGCATAATAAGGATATTTTACAGTCTCTTTAATCATATTTTAAAAACTGGGAGATGCATTTGGATTACATTTAAGAAAATCTTCCTTTAGCAGGCATTCAATCAAGTGGAAAACTAACTTTTACATAATCGAACACATTTTAAGCTTAATGAGCAACTAACACATATTTACCACTTCGCCAAAAAATGTTACTCAGGTCATAGGATTGTTCTCGTTCTTGTTTAGTTATTGAACTTGTAAAAGCTTTGATGCTTCAATTTTGTCATCGAAAAATCCCAAAAGGAGTAAAAAAGGTAAAGCAATTAAACTTTATTAAATCCTTTTGGTTTTGGTCAATGTTATAACTTCTAACATTTTATCAGTCTTTGTAGTTTTCAAAAAGGGCCTTTATGGCCATTATCTCATTTGATCATCACCTCTGTAAGGGAGACTATAAAGACATTATCATGTATTTCTTAGAGAAAAGAAAACTGAAGTTTTGATAAGCCAAATGAAAATTTATAGGCTACAAATCACTGTTAGTAGGCAAGTGGCAACAATAAGAAAAGAAATCAGATCTTTAGCCTTGTAGATCAGTGATTTCCTTGAAATGGTGTTATGTGTGTGTGCACGTAAAGCAGAAATTCAATTAACAGAGACTGTAGATTTCAGGATTTTAAAAAAATTCTACCCTGATTCTTTCTTGATGGCTCCTTATTTAAAGTCACTTACGTTCACTCGCCTATCAAATTGCTTGTTAAAATATTGCTCCTATTTTAAAGAACCTATAAACCGTATACATTTCATTGTTCAGGCAGAAGATTTTGGTGACTTAATATAATTTCTTAATATTTAAGGCACTGTATGAGTCTGCTAGGGCTGCCATAACAAAATACCACAGACTGGCTCAAGCAACAGAGGTTTATCTCTTACAATGCTGGAGGCTGGAAGTCTAATATCGAAGTGTCTGCAGGTTTCGTTTCTCCTGAAATCTGTCTCCTTGGCTTGCAGACCATGGCCTTCTTTCTGTGTCCTCATGTGGGAGATCCTCTGTGTGTGCACATCCCTGCTATCTCCTCCACTATCTTTAAGGACACTAGTAAGGTTGTATTAGGGCCACACTCTTAAGGCTTCATTTAAAAGCCTTAATTACCTCCTTTAAGGCCCTATCTCTTAATATGGTGACATCCTAAGCTACTGGGAGTTAGGACTTCAGCATAGGAATTATCTGAGGAGGAAGGCACAATTCAGTCCACAGCAGGTGACTGAACTGAAAAATGGTTGTGACTTGACTTTTTCTAGGAAAAAATACTTATATTAAGTAAATTAAGGATAATACATTTAGAAATTATAGGAATGTATTTTGTTATTGTTTATAAAGTTAATTATTTTTCTTGGGTTGTCGATTAATATGTATTTCAAATCATTGTTTCTAATTTCAGTAAATAGTAGTGCATATAATTATATTAAGGAAATATGTCTTAGAGTTAGCTCCTAAGGATTATTTTGAGTTTCCCTGGGCCATCATTCTAAAAATTCTTTGGGCAATACCCAGATATCCTTCAACCCTTTCCTTGTGTTTTTTGCTGACTAGCCCATTGTCCTGAAGACAGCATCAATCTACTTTCTTTGCACTTGGATCTCTCTTCATATGAGCACGATCTTGATTTCCTCCTGGTAATTGCGAAAAAATTTTTCCCTTCCTTTAGTTCTTCTATTTTGACAAGAAATAGCATTAGTCCCTTCACAAAGGCTCTGCACCCCATTGTCTTTCAACTTCTCAGGAAGATTGACTAATGTATTCTACTCTGGCATATGTCTTCCAAATCTAATTCTTGAATTACCCCTTCCTATTAACACCGGAACATGTTCAATCTCTCCTATATTAAAAATTAAAACAACAACAAAGTAACCAACAAAATGAAATAATTCTGAAGTATTATTGCAACACTCAAACTGCACAGCTCTATATGGGGCTCTGTTTCAGAAAGGTACGTGGGAGAGCCACTCAGTGTAGGTGACTCTTGAGACTGCTGACACTCATTCTGAATTTCTGATATTATTCCATAATCTCCAAACCCTGGGATTCCAGAATCCACAAGGGTTTGATGCAGGGAAATAACTTATCTCCTCAACGCTTTCTCTGGTAGAATTCAAATGGTGAAATATTAACAGGTGGAATTCAAAGATCAACTGTGCCCCAAGTCTCAAAATGCCTGTGTTGAGTTGTTTTGGTATTTTGGATTGTCATGTTTCTAACAATAAGATTTCAACCCACGTCAGGTACAGGATGGAGAATGGGTGCCAGTCTAAGGTCCTTCTTCCTCACTCTTTAATTCAAGCCTTTCTCCCTCACCCCAGATTCTCCTTCCTCTCTGTGTAATATCATCATCAGCCACACCCAGGACTCCCTTCAGAAAACAAATGATGCCATGTTACTCTATATTCCCCTAGTTGAATTTTTGAAACATTAATCCTTGTTGAGAGATATACTCTAAAATTTTACTCAAGTTTTCCATATGTTCTTTAATAAAATTCTAGGTACTCTGGTAATATCTGTTAACCAGTTCCTCACCAGACACTTTTTTAATTCAAAGACTATGAATCATTTAATTGTACTTTTATAACCTGAACATATAAATGTCTACCTATGAGTCATAGTAACAAAGTTCTGTCAACGCTGGTAAACAAAATTAGCTCAATTTAATCTGGATTTATAGAAGGCGAAACTGATTTTTCTTTATTTTCTCATTAAAAATATGCTAAAAGTCAATAATGCTTCAAGCTTCAATGCATGATTATTGGACTCTATTGGAAGCAGAACTTTTAAACATGAGCTCAATTCAGTGGGGATTTTCTTTCAAGTTGTTCTTAAAGTTCTTATCCTGAAAAGTAACTTGTCCTCTTAGGTAGAGAGCAAACTCTATATGAGAAAGCATCAAAGGATAGAGTCAATTATGTTATTCAATTTTATTCATATATAACAAGTATTTCCAGGAGACAGACAGGTAACCTTTATTTGTCCTCACAGATGGGGCTGTTAGTTTGAATAATGTACCTCTTCCCATTTTATTTCTTCTTTTCATGACTCTATAAGGCAGCCTATTTGTTATTCTCATGAAGCTTTGCTTGAATATGATAAAAAAAACAATGCAAATATTTGTGATGTTAGAGCTATCGATGGTTTGCCCTTTTGTCTAACATTTCAAAGAATAGTTTTTAGCAGTAAGACATTTTCAAAGATAATTAGATTTTTAAAAATCATCTTAGTGGTAAGGTTTTTGTTTTGTCCTGATTTATTTTGTGCAATGACATTTTGATATCTAGTAGTGTGGCTGAGGGCATACATTCTAAAACCAGACTAGGGCTGACCACAAATTAGTTTATACAAGTAAACTATTTGGAATGGTTTTTGACACATCATAAGTACTAAGTAAGAATTAATCAATTATTAGTAGTATTGTTATAACAAGAGGACAATACAATTTGAAGTCATAATCATTACATATTTGTGTGCATGTGTTTGAATACATATATAACATGGGACGTAAAGACATATTAAATAAAGCATTCTTAGTATTTTCTTCATTTAATACTAAGTAGATTTTATATAAGACTGCTTATTAGCCTATAGACTACAGAAATTTTTGTTAACATTATAGTTTTTGTTTGATGAAGATGTATTTTATCTTGTTATGTTTGATGAAAGAGAGCAAAGCTGTTTATTTATTTATTTATTTTTATTTTTTGAGGAAGATTAGCCCTGAGCTAATATCCATGCCCATCTTCCTCTACTTTATCTGTGGGACGCCTACCACAGCATGGGTTGACAAGCAGTGCCATGTCTGCATTCGGGATCCGAGCCGGGGAACCCCGAGCCCCTGAAGCCGAACATGGGCACTTAACCGCTGAGCCAATGGGCGGGCCCCAAAGCTGTGTTTTTTCAAATGTGAGGAAAGAGACCACTCTACTATTTCTGTAAGTTGCTGTTTCATTCATTCACAAATCACTTGAGTAAAGGAAAAATTGAACATTCTTAGTGGAATTCCACTGTAAAATGGAAATAAGTATTTACCTACCAACTGGGCCTGAGAGGTCAAGAAGGCACCCAGAAATTGCAATAGCAGGTGGCTAAGTTTCCCATGGTACCTGTTCCTACTGCTTTACTACATTATTCTAAACAAATCCTTTATTAAATTCTCCTCAATTACCCAAATTTGAGTATGTTATCCATCTCCTGCCTGCATCATGATCAGAATAGTGATTTTGTTCCCGGAATAGCCTTAGGAAACACACTCGTGTGGTTCTGGGATTGGGTTGCTCACATTTTTGAGGACTGTTAAAATAACCCCCTTGCTAGAGGAAAAGGAACATAGGAAATCTGTGGCTTGTGGAGATACCATAATTACGCAGATTATCAAGATTGCTTGTATGAGAAGGAATACAGTTAGGGAAACAAGCACAGGTTTTGGCATTTGGTCACTATGGCAACAATAGTGAATAGAATGAGTTGTTTTTCTCTGACACCCGTGTGGTAGTTTCAAAATTGCTACAATCCTTCACTCCTCTCTATATTCACATACTTTGACTTAGTTACCAAAGTAAATTTGTAGCAACTCCTATTAAGAGAATAGAATTCATTTATCTTACCCTTGGATTTGCACTTGTCTATGATTTGTTTTAGCCAACAGAATATGGGAGAGGTTATGAAGGACCAGTTTCAAAAATAAGCTACAAGAGGATTTGCAGCTTCTGTGTGTTGCTCTCTTGCAACCCTGTCCTCCCACCATGGACATTTGGAACAGTCCTGGGCTGTTCAGCTGATTGGGTCAAATTCAATGACAGTGGTCATTGAAAACATAAGGTCTTCCCCTGAGTACCTATGACTGGTGTCAATAATCTACTAGATCAGCTAATTCAAGGCTTCACTCAATGACAGTCTAAAGTGAATGAGGATGGATATGCTGGAAATTTCTTAACATACTGGTAAGGAAAGAGTCCAAAAAGGATCTTTCAAAAAAATGTTGAAATGTACATATGATGTGCAAACTGGTGATCTAACCTAACCATAACCCATGAGGCCTCAGAGGACATTCTTTTCATCAGTGACCTAAGACATGTATCACTAAGGTGAGGGAGCACAGCATCTTTGCAAAGCAATGCTTTTCTTCATAGGCCGAGTGTAATGAAAACGATAAGGTAGAACTGGGTTCCTTGCTCTTAGTGGGAAGAACAGATTCCCGGAAAGATAGAAGATAGGTACAATTACAACATGCCACAGAAATAGAGTAGTAATCACAGTGCTGTGACCTCTCAGGGACTCTGCAGTGATGGCTGATGTTAATTAAAAGTCACTAGGATTGAAACAAATGAGAAGTCTAATGACAAGATGTTTCACTATACAGGTAGACAATTTCAAGTTCTGATGAGCAGAAAGCCAAATTCAGTAGTCAAAGTGAAAACGCATAGCCTATTGCCTAATTGCTAAACCTAAGCCCAGCCGATGGATTGAACCCTTCAATGAAGTAGTGAAGACCCTGAAGTACATGCTTTGAATCTTCTCACAGAGGTATCTATGCTTGTTTACTGGGAAAACAATCAATGGGAAAAAAAAATCTACTGACTTTCTGGGGGATTCTTAGATACTTTCTGAACTGCTACTATTCCCTGCAGGATCAGAATAGCACAGGAGTCACAATCAGAGTGAGGCCTATGGTGGTCAGATGACAGAGGGACAATTGACTTGAATCCATTTAATGGTGGGGCCAGTGGGGCCACAGATCAATCCTTTACTTATGCTTATTTTCAAAGTTCCAGAATGACCTTGCAACTATATCAATAATCCCGCTTTCTAACAAATACAGCTGTGGAGAGATCTTGACGTGCTCACTACCTCCACAATCCTAATCTGGCCTGCTAATATTAATGACATTGTGCTCTAGATGCCCTCGATGATGTAGTAAAGCACCTATTTGCTAGAGGATGGGATATACACCACAGGAAAGGCCAGTGTTTGCCACATCCGTGGAGTTCCTAGGGTCCTAGTAGTCAAAGTCAAACTGGATTTGAAGGCATTTTGGAAAATCCCCATAAAATGTGATATGAATTACTGTCTTAGTTCCTGTAACAATCACCAAAGGCAAGAGTCATATTTTTTGGTGGGACTCTGGATTTTAGAGGCAACATATTACATATATATATATTACATATATATGGTGACAAATATATTACATAATACTTGGGTGACTCTTTCATCCAGTAAATATAAGGCAGCTATTTTTTGTGAAACTTGGAGGTAGGGAGGCACTACAGTAGGTATAGGCTGAGGGACAAGCTGCCTTCCCAAGTGATCCTTATGACCAAGAAGAAGCAATGTTTCTGGGAAGGCCATAGCAGACATAGATGCTATACCAAGTTTACGGCTATGAAGCTAGAGTCACGTGCAGACTGCACATTTTGGATAGGTCCATAACTTTTTCTGCTAACAACCATTATTATGAAATTGAAAAATAGCCTCTGTCATGCTACAGTAATTGTTTGACTTATGACACCTGACCATGGGACACAAAGTAACAATGTAACTCAAAATGCACGTCATGACCTGAGTGCTATCTGATCCAGTGAATCATAAAGTTAGATCCATTCCACAGTAAATAAGAAACGGCATGTTCTAGACCTAGCCTGAGAGTTCTGAAAGGAATACATAACTGGAGCTTCTTCTGACAATTGGTCTTACTGCCTCACCAACTTTACTGAGGTATAATTGATACACAAAAAGTACACATATTTAATGTATATAATTTGATGAGTTTAGACATATGCCTATACCTGTGATACTATACAATAGTCAAGGTAATAAACCTATCCTTCACCTCCAAAAGTTTCCTTGTGTCTCTTTTTCTTTTTTTTTATTTTCTTTTTTTCCTTTTTCTCCCCAAAGCCCCAAGGTACATAGTTGTGTATTCTTAGTTGTGGGTTCTTCTAGTTGTGGTATATGGGACGCTGCCTCAGCCTGGCTCGATGAGTGGTGCCATGTCCGCACCCAGGATTTGAACCAACAAAACCCTGGGCTGCTTGCAGCAGAGTGGGCAAACTTAACCACTCAGCCACAGGGCCAGCCCCGTGTCTCTTTTTTCATGTGGTAAAAATGCTTAACGCAAAACCTACCCTCTTAACCAATTTTTAAGTGCACAGTACTGTGTTGTTAACTATAGGCACTATATTCTACAGTAGATCTCTATACCTTATTTATCTTGAATAACTGAAATTTTGTAACCATTGAACAACAACTCCCCATTCCTTCCTCCCCTCTAGCCCCTGGAAACCACCATTCTATTCTCTGTGCCTATAAGTTTGACTATTTTAGAGACATCATATAAGTGAAACCATACAGCATTTGTGTTTGTAAGACTGGTTTATTTCACTTAGCATAATGTCCTCCAAGTTCATCCACATTATTGCAAATGGTAGAATTTCTCTCTTTTTTTAAGGCTGAGTAATAATATTCCATTGTATGTATACACCACATTTTCTTTATCCATTCATCTGCCAAGGGATATTTGGGCTGTTTCTATATTTTGGCTATTGTGACTAATGCTGCAGTGATCATAGGAGCGCAGATATCCCTTTGAGACTCTGATTTCAACTCTTTTGGATCAAGAAGTGGAATTGCTGGATAACACAGTAGTTCTGTTTTTAATTTTTGAGGAAACTCCACATTGTTTTACATAGTGACTGCACCATTTTACATTTTCACCAACATTGTAAAAGAGTTCCAATTTCTCCACATCTTCACTGACACTTGCTAGCTTTTGTTTTGTTGATAACAGCTGTCCTAACGTGTGAGATCATATTTCATTGTGACTTTGATTTGCATTTCCCAGGTGAATAGTGATATTGAGCACCTTTTCATGTAGCTGGTGGCCATTTGTATGCTCCAAAGCGATCTACAGATTTAATGCTACCCCCATCAAAATCCCAATGGGATTTTTTACAGATATAGAAAAAGTAATCTTAAAATTCATATGAAACCACTAAAAACCCAGAGTAGCCAAAGTGATCTTGAGAAAGAAAACAAAGCCGAAGGCATCACATTTCCTGGTTTCAAAACATATTATAAAGCTACATTAATTAAAACAGTATGGTGCTGGCATAAAGATAGACACATGGATGAATAGAAGAGGATAGAGTTCTAGTAAGTCCAATGCCTGGGCTTCCTCAGGGATAGTTTCTAGCAATTTATTTTTTTCCCCATGAAAGGCTAAACTTGCCTGTTCCTTGGTAGTTTTTTGCTGAGAACTGACATTTTAAATATTGTAATGTAATAACTCTAGAAATCAGATCTCCCTCAACCCCCCCAGAGATTACTGTTGTTGCTTGAGGAAGGCAGTAGTCATTCATTTATTTAGTGACTTTTCCAGACTAGTTTTGCAAAGACTATATTTCTTGTTATGTGTGGTCATTGATTTCGTTATCTCCATCGCCAGCAAGGGACCTGACAGAGATTTCCTTCAATGCCTGGATCTAATTTGCAAGGAAAAGAAAAAAGGTTATTCTATCTCTTTAAATCTCCTCAATGGACATGGCCAGGGAAGCCACTTAGCTATTTGGAGTTGAAACAATAACAATTCTTGAAACAGTTTGGGGTTGGCCAGCATCTGTGCCAGGCCCTCCATAAACCACTAGGCAGATCAAAAACATACAACTTCCATTGTTAGAGGACAAGGTCACTATTGCCCATCTTGGTACCAGTAAGCCACATCAGGAACACGGCAGCCATCTCTACAGCTGCTGGAGGCATGGCTGGTGGTGGTGCAAAATGCTGAAACTCACTGAAATTTACCAGTCTCTTTCTTCATCAAGCGCTCCTCTAGATGCTATAAATCCTCATTTTGTCTCTAGAGTTCTGAAATAGTTGATTTTGACAGTGCTTGCCAGCTTAATAGTTGTCTTCATGGAGGGACCAATTCCTGGACCTTCCTCCTCTGAAATGTTCCATGATGTCATTAAAATATTTTTACCTTAAGTTGCTTTCATCGCACTATATACTGAAATTGAAGTGTCTTTTGAATTGGTAATCATTAAATATTCTTTCAAGAGTAAACATTTCAAGTTTCTGTCAACATTCTTGAAACTGTGACTAAAAAACAGAGATTTCAGCAAAAAGGATGTAACTCAACCCTTTTTAAAATCTCTACAGGTCCTAAAGTACAGATATTTGCAGGTAATAGCTGAATTTCTTGGTAAAATACAAAAGCATTATTATCAAAGTTCCCAAATCATGATAGTGAAATCCCCAACATGAAGTTAGAGCACTTTGGTTGAAACCCTACTTCTTCCACATAGAAAAGAAACCCTTTATCTCTTAGTTTCTTTATCTGAAAAATATGGACAAAGTAATTCTTGCCTCATAGGGATTTCGTGTGGATTAAATGAGATGACACATTAAGAGTTTAGAACAATAGCTGACACATAATAGACACATAATACATATCTATAATAATAACATTGCATTTTAATTTTTATGTTTTATTTTATAAAATTTTCAAGCATAACTATGCAAAAATATTATATAACAACCACTGCTGTACTACCAGTGGGTATTAATAGATGTTACTATTTTGCCTTGATGTATCAGACTTAAGAAAACAACAACAGAGCAGTGAATACAAAGGAAATCCTCTTTCCCACCAACCCCTTCTTTTCCTCCCTTATCTGGACTGACCTCCTGCTCCTGAAGTTGGTGTAAATAATAACGGCGTGGCTTTTATATTTCTCTTTCCATAGATAGATAGATAGATGATAGATCGATAGATCAATAGACCGGTAGATCAATAGATAGATAGACCTGATTAATAAATACTATTGTTTTGTGCTTGTTAAAAATGTAAACAAAATATAGAATAAAATCTATGTTCTTTGCCACTTCCTTTCTCACTCTTAATTTAGCTTCTAAAAAGAAGAGTTCACTTAGAAGGAAAAAAATTAACAGCAGCATTTGCCTGAATTATCTTATATTATGGAATAGACAAAAACAGATTAATGAGGTTTTATGTGATCTGTATTTATCCTCTTTTATGTGATCTGTATTTCATAAAACTCATAAATGCACATAAATCACAAGGGAACATTACAAGAGCTTTTATTTTGACTTGTAATCAGAATTACTAAGTAAAGACTACATAGTTATATTCAGTATTCATTGAATTATGAAGTAAGGCTGTCTCTAAAATCTTAGAGGCATAGGAAAAGATATTCAACATGATTAGCCATTAGTAGAATCCAAATTAAAACCACACTGAGTTATCACTACATTCATATTAGACTGACAGAACTAAAAAAATAATAATGCTAACGCCAAATGCTAGCAAGATTGCAGAAAGCTGTATCTTGTGTACATTGCTGGCAGGAATGTAAAATGGTGCAGGCACCATAGAAAACAGTTTGGCAGTTTCTTGCAAAATTAAACACACACTTACCATATCACTTAGCAATCTTATTCTTGGGTATTTACCCCCCAAAACGGAACTTGTGTTTACACAAAAACTTGAACACAAAGGCTCCTAACAGCTTTATTTTTAACAAATCAAAAGGGAAACATCCCAAATGTCATTCCACAGATGAAAAGTTAAATTCTGGTACATCATACAATGAAATGCTACTCAGCAATAAAAAAGGAACCAATTAATCACACACAAAACAATTTGGATGTATTTCAAAAGCATTATACTTAGTGAAAAATGCATCCAATTTCAAAAGCTTGTATATTGTACAATCCCATTTATATAATACTATTGAAATTCTAAAACTATAGAAATGGAGAAGAGATGATCAATTGCCAAAGGACAAGAACAGTGGTGGGGTAGGTGAGCACAACTATCAAGGAGTAGTATAGAAAGTTTCTTTGTGGTGATAAAACAGCTCTATATTTTGACTGCGGTGGTCACACAAATATACACATGGGATCAAATTAGACAGAACTATACACACACACAAATAAGAAAATGAAAAAACTGATGAAAACTGGATAAGATCTGTAGTCTAGTAAATAGAATTGTATCAATGTCAATTTTCTAGTTTTCATTTTGATTTACAGCTATATAAGATGTCACCATTGAGGGGAGCTGGATGAAGGGTCTATCAGACACTATATACAGTACTCTTTTCGCAGTTTCCAGTGAGTCTATAACACTCAAAATAAAATTTAAAAAACTATAATGAAAAAGAAAATATTTAAGAGACATACCTCTAGTAAGTGGAAGAATTGCCCCCAGAGATATCAATGCCCTAATCCTCAGATGCTATGAATCTATTACTTTACATGGCAAAAGTGTTTGGGGGGTGTGGTTGAGGTTACAAACTTTGTGATGGGGAGAGTATCCTGGAATACCATAAAACTGCTAGGAAAAAAACACAAATGGTAAGCTCCTTGACATCTGTGTTGACAATGATTTTTTGGATTTGACACCAAAAGCAAAGAAGGCAAAAATCAACAAGTGGGACGACATCAAACTAAAAAGCTTCTGCACAGCAAAGGAAACCATCAACAAAATGACAAGGCAACCTACTGAATGAGAGAAAATATTTGCAAATCATGTATCTGATAAGGGGTAATATCCAAAATATGTAAAGAACTCATACAACTCAATAGCAAAAAAGCAAATAATTTGATTTAAAAATGGGTAGAAGAGCTGAATAGACATTTTTCCAAAGAAGATGTATAGAAAGCCAACAGGTACACAAAAATATGCTCAATATCACTAATCATCAGGGAAATGCAAATCAAAACCAAAATAAGATATCACCTTACACCTGTTAGAATGGCTATTATCAAAAAGACAAGAAATAACTGGTATTGGTGAGTATGTGGAGAAAATGGAACCCTTATGTAGTGTTAGTGGGAATGTAAATTGGTGCAGCCACTATGGAAAACAGTACAGTGATTCCTCAAAAATTAAAAATAGAACTACCACACGATCTGGCAATTCCACTTCTGGGTATTTACCAGAAGAAAATGAAAACATTAACTAGAAAAGATATATGCACTCCCATATTCACTGAAGCATTATTTCCCATAGCCAAAATATGGAAATAACCTAAGTGTCCATGAATGGATGAATGGATAAAGAAAACGGTATATATGTACATGGATTATTATTCAGCCATAAAAAGGAATGAAATCTTGCCATTTGCGACAACATAGATGGACCTCGAGGGTATTATGCTAAATGAAATAAGTTACACAAAGAAAGATAGATACTGTATGATCTCACTTATATGTGGAATCTAAAAAAACCCAAAAAACCAAGCTCATAGATACAGAGAACAGACTGGTGGTTGCCAGAGGCAGAGGGTAGGGAGTGGGTGAAATGGGCAAAGGGAGTCAAAACTTACAAATTTCCAGTTATAAACTAAATAAGTCAAGGGGGATCTCTCACTTCTGCTAATATTAGGAAGCTGGCAAATCAGCAAAAGATTTCAGGGGTTGTTGACTGAACAAACACAGTTTTTCACCTTGGATCCAGCAGCTGCTACTGCTGCACCTGTGGGCTCTAGAATCATGCTGTTTCTGACAGATTCTCACCTCCAAAACATGGATGGCTCACATCTGCATCTCAAAACCTAAGTAATGAATGGATATTAGACATTGTTACAGAACAACCCTATTCCTCCATGACTGTAATTTCTAGTAGAAATACAGAAGTAGTACAATTATGATCTTTATCTTATTTCATCTATCACAATCCATTGCAATATGGATAGATATTACAGTTACCCTATCTGTGACAAGTCATAAGAATTACAAGGTTATGTTTGATATTTATAATTTTATTTTCCTATTTTATCCATGTTTCCTTTGCCCTCAACCAGTACCTCAGCTGGATATGGCTATTTACCTAGTGTATTGACCTAAACCATCATTCTGGAGAAGTCCTTGTTAGTTCTGTCTCTTTGGGGTTTCTGTAATATTACATTAGCTTTTATCACTGCACGTTATAGTTATAATAGACAGCCTCAAAAATGATTCCCAATGACTCTCCCCCTATTATTTACCTTCATGTAATCCCACCCCTCTTGAGTATTGGCTGTACTTAGTGAATTATTTCTAACAAATAGAATATAGTAAAAGTTAAGGGGTGCCATAACTGAGATTAGGTTACAAAAAGACTGACTTCCACCTCTATCTCTCTCTTCTCTCTCTCTTTCCTTTCTCTCTCTCTTTCCTCCACTCTTTGGGAATTCATCTGCCATGTTGGGAGTAGCCCTATGGAGAGGACCACATGGTAAGGAAACGATGTCTCCAGTCAACATCCAGTGAGACCTCAAGTCTGTCAACACCCAACCACTTGAGAGGATTTGAAAGTGCATTTACTCCTAGTGGAGCTTTGAGAGAACTGCACTCCTAGCTGGGACCTTGGTTTCAGCCTTTTGAATGACCCTGAGCCAGAAGATCCCTCTAAGTCATCTTTGGATGCCTGACTCATAATACTGTGAGATAATGTTTCTGTTAAGCCACTAAGCTTTGAAGTGATTTGTCAAATAACGGTAGGTAACTAATACAGCAGTATTACAGGACCTCTTGATTTTCTTAAGAGTCCCATTATCTTCAACAATTCTATTTCCTCTTGATAAATAGTATCAATCATCTTAGCTGTAATAGTAACTTAGTTTTTGATCTGCTGCTTAATGGAATGAAAACTAATGGCCAGAAGGCCGTCTTAAGCCCCAGATCAATGGAACCATCATTGTGTCTTCTGAAGGGAACATTGGATATTAAAAATGAAACCAAAATTTCTCAAAGCTGCCTTAGTTTCTAATTTCTCCTTTTTTTCACAAATTCTTATATTTTTAAGTGTAATGTGTATACATCATTCTTTACACTCTCAGGTGTACGAGAAATATAACTTTATATTCTCATTCCAGGTCAAATTTCAATAGAGCGACCAAAACTTGACATAGTAAATTTGGTGCTTCCAATCCTGTCCAGAGTTTATTTCTAAGTTTTGTGCATTTATTTGGTGTCAAGGCATTGGAGAATGGGGGTATCTGATTTCCTAATCATCTTTTAAATAGGCATTAGTTGAAATATCCTTGGCTGTTTAGGTCCTTAGGTATCGGCTCCCATGAAATGCTCTCTCTCATTCTGATTCTCCGGACTCTTTAGCTCGTGTGGCTTGCTCCATTGCTAATTTTTTTTGATACCAGTCACTTCACTAACTTGTGTCTTTCTGCTTTTCTGTGACTCCAGATCTTGCTCAAGGAGTAGAGCTTATGGCTCCGTTGCTCTTTGACACAAGCTTTCTCGGTCTCCAAGGCTCTGTACTCTGCTCCACTCTATAGCACATATATCTCCCCAAGAATTTACAGATCAAGAGGAGCTGCCAAGAGGTAGCAGATTATTCTCTGTATGAATGAAATCTGTCCTTTCCTCTTTTTAAAAAATATGTAGCACCTTATTTCGATATAATCCACATACCATATAATTCACCCATTTAAAGCATACAAATCAATGGTTTTTGGATATTCACAGATAGGTGTAACTATCACCACAGGCAATTATATGACATCTCCATCACCTCCAAAGGAAACTCCACATGCTTTAACTATCACCTCCTTGTCCCTGTATCCCTTCCAGCCTCATAAACCATTGCTTTTTTGTCTCTATAGATTCACCAATTCTGCATATTTCCTATAAACATAATTATACAATATATGGTCTTTTGTGACTGGTATCTTCCACGTAGCATGATGTTTTCATGGTTCATCCATGTAGTAGCAAGTGTCAGCCCTTAATTCCTTTACACAGTTGAATAATATTCCATTGTGTAGATACACTAGATTTTTTAAATTTATTTATCAGTTCATAGACATTTGGGTTGTTTTTATTTTTTTGCTTTTATGAATAGTGGATGTAAAAAATTTTGTGTAGACATGTGCTTTCATTTCTCTTGAGTATATACCTAGGAGTGGAATTGCTGAGTCATATGAAATTTTTATGTTTAAACATTTGAGTAACTGCTGGACTATCTTCCAAAGTGGTTGCATCATTTTATGCTCCCACTAGCGCTGTATGAGAGTTCCAACTTCTCTGAAACCTCACCAGAACTTATTATCTGACTTTTTGATTCTAGCCACCCTAGTGAGTGTGATGTGACATCTATTATTGTTTGATTTACATTTCTCTAATGACTAAGCATCTTTTCATGCATTCATTGGCACATCTTCTGTGAAGAAATGTCTATTCTGATCTTTTGCCCATTTTTTTGTTTTTTTAAACTTTTAACATATGATTTTAATCCTTTTAGAATTATAAAAGTAATATATACAGCTTATAAAAATTTTAAATATCATCTACAGGAGAAGAAAAAAGATTTTGAAAGACCCCCCCATCATAGGTGATCATCATTTAATGGTGTGGTACGTGTCTCTCTCATTCTCTTTGTCACACATACAAATTCATTTGCATATATGTGTTTATGCATGTTGATACATATATATGTGTTTTTTACAAAAGGAATCCTAGATGCCAACTGTTGGTTTATACGTTTCTTCATATAAGAGTGTCGCCTGAGGTTTTTCCACGTTGGCAGGCATGGACACTATTTACTTGTGTATGTGGACCACAATTTACTGATCAATCCCCTGTACATGAATATCAGTGTTGTTTACAATTCCTTGCTATATCAACCAGTGCTGTGATGAATCCTGCTGTGATGAAATGTCTATTATATATACAATTTATGTAAAATGTATATAGAAATTGTATATATTAGATAAAATGAATATAAAATGTATATTATACATATACGCACATATAACATATTTTATATATTTATACATAATTGAAAAATTGTGCAAAAATTTTTGTCAGATAAATTCTAGAATTGGTACTGCTAGGTAAAGATATGCACCTCTAAAACTTTCACAAATACTGTCAAACTATTTCCAAAGAGAAGAGTATTATTTAACATTTCTCCTAAAATGATCCAATGCCTTTGCCCATTTTTAATTGGATTATTTGTCTTTTAATTATTGAGTTGTATGAGTTCTTTATATAATCTCCATATAAATTCCTTATCAAATACATGATTTGCAAGTATTTTTCTCATTCTGTGGGTTATCTTTTCATTTTCCTGATACTGTCCATTGAAATATAGATATTTTTAATTTTGATCAAGTACAATTTACCTATTTTTCTTTTGTTACTCATGCTTTTGAGATCATATCTAAGAATCTACTGACAAATCCAATATCATGAAGCTTTACTCCGGGACTTTCTTCTGAGAGTTTATAGATTTATCTCTTACACTTAGGTTTTTGATTCAGTATGAGTAATTTTTGCATATAGTGGGAGGTGAGACTCTAATGCCATTCTTCTGCGTGTGGCCCATCCAGCATCATTTCTTGAGAAGACTATATTTTCCTCATTGAATGTTCTTGGCACCTTGACAAAAATCAGTTGGCAATAAACATACAAATTAATTTCTGGACTCACAACTCTTTTTTATTGATCTATATGTCTACCTGCCTTTTGTTCTTTATTATGTTCTTCAGACCTCATCTCTGACATGTGTTACTCTCAGAAGAATTTAAGATGATCTTCATAAATGGGCTTATACTTCTGGAAAATAAAGTAAGTGATTCTCTCTTTTTTCTGCATAATTCTTTGAAATAATTAAGAATGTTCTATTTGCTGCAGTGAGTGTATGTCTGTCTGAGAGTGGGCAGTGAGGAGGTTGGCAAAAAATATATATATACCATTTGGATGCCACCTCAAAAATAACACCCTGCCACACTAGCTATAAATTTATATCTTTTGCTTAGGTGTTTTCTTTTTTAATAACAAAAGAAAAAAGCAAAGCAAAGTTGCTTGTTTTCTCATATTTGTCTTGACATATGTTTTGAGCTTTTTAGAAAATGACTATAAAGAAGATGATTTTTAATTATTGGCCATTTTCATTGGAAATGCACAAAACTCAGAGATGACATAAAGAAATATGTAATTGTTTCCTGACTTTTTAAGAAATTACTTCCAAATAGAGGTGATAATATTGTATCTAAGCTAGAAATTTATTGCTCAAAAAGTGCTGCAGCTTTGCATGCTAAAAGTCATATTTGTGTAGGATGGTTGAGGACTCAGAATCTTGAGGAATCAAAGTTTGGATCAACTTACTAGTTAAAGAATCCCCCAAAACTGAAGTTTTATCTGAAGGAGCTTTCTTCTGGGTAGAAGAAGAAAGATGTCACAGATAACAACTACAGTCTCAAGTCCAATTACAAAAACTAGGACTACAGGTATTTTGCATACTTTCTCTTTTTCCTTATGTTTCTACATTTCTTTGCATTTCTTAAGTATCCCCTTCTTCTCCCTCCTTCTTTCCAGTATTATTTCATATTTGATAAATAAATGAAAAGCAATAGGATATATTGGAGTATATGAGGAAGCTATTTGATGTAAAACTAATTCGGCTTGGCCTTGTTTTTCCAAAAGGGGCTGACATGTCCTGTTGAGTATGCATTGTACATCTGCTTTAAACATTTACAATGTCCCAAAGACAAGAATGACACCCTTAAAGATAGGGATGTAGCTTCCCCCCCATATCAGCATTTCTTTAAGGATAAGCATCTCTTCTTGGGAACCAAGGATTAATTACCAACCTGCTGTGCTCACCTTGTGATCACTGACCTGGTGACTACTGATTTGCTGTGCTAGCTAAGCATTTCATGACAGTAGTAAGAGAGAAATTCCTGTCATATGTGATGGATGCTCTTTGTTCCAAGACTGTATATAACTACGCTGTCCACCCACTTCTCTGGTGCCCTTCTTTCCTTGAGAAAGGAAGGTCCCGGGCTATAGTCCTCAAACCTGGCTCATAATAAACTCACTCCGATTTTGATTTATAGATTGATTATGGATTTTTTGCATCGACTCGAAGTGGTTGGAGGTTACTTTTCTAATTTAGTGTTTAGGTAACAGAGTACTTAGTAGGTCTGTGCGAAGAATGTGAGGAGTGATCAATATAGCCAACTATTGATAAAATGACTGCCAGAATCCTGTGTCTACTCATTTTCAGAGAAGTTTTGGGAGTTTTGTACTTGTACCAAGAACAGCTGCATCTTGTTAGGTGGAAATAGAGTTGTTTTGTTTTTGAATGGAAATTCTAATGTATGTAAAATAATTAATATGAAAGTTGAGGAGCCAAAGGAATGGACTGGGCTAGCTATTGAAGGGGAACAAAATTTGACACCCCAAAAATCTATCTATTCAACATGAGGATTATTTTAGGCTGATTATTTTTAAGAAACAAAAGACTCAGAAAGTTTTCTTGTTACTTTCCCCTTAACTGCCTAAAAGAATTCAGACAAATGGCCTGTAACAGGAGCAGAGCTATCACCAGAGATATCTACAAAGAATGTGGGCTAAGTGTGGTAGGGGAACCTGGCAGAACCCAGAGATCAGAGTCCTCTCCACATCCCATTGTCTCTGTAGGCATGGCAAACATTTGTTTATCAAGCATTTGCTTTTCCAACTCCATGTGAATTTACTTCCTCCCCTTTGAAGTCCCAAACCACTAGTTCCAACATTGTCTTTGTCTTTAACTGAAGATGGTATTTAAGGTGGTGGCTTTCACCATTTTGATGAGTTATTCAGTTTTTCTGAGTCTCTCCCATACACATTTTATTAAGCTTTGTATGATTTTCTCTTGTTCATCTCTCTCCGGTCGATTTAATTCTTAGACCAGCCAGAAGAATCTATAAGGGTACAGGAAAATTTCTTTCTCCCTCACACTATCAATTTATCACCTCTCAGTACCAAGTTCACTCTTCTTTGGTCTTTGTGATACCACAGCTGGACTCAATTTTTCCTTTGCTACTTGGTGCAATATTAGACTTTGTCAGTAGAGGGAGCTGGCAAGACACTGAAGACCAAAGCAAAGTGTGATTCTGGTATGCTACCCCTCTTCCTATGGTGTGATGCCCCTGCCAGAGAATGGATACATAGGTCGCCCAGTGGTGCTTGCAGACAACTTCCTGTGGACCAGCTCCGGCACACTGGCACTTTTATGTGAAATTCTTGGCCACATAGCTCACGGTTTCTATGGACTAGTATGGCCCACAGGCACCCATCAGCAAGTTTCTCAGCCACACAGGGGCTGCCCCTGCAAACCAGCTCCATTCCACACGCGGGAAAATTTCTTTGCCATGGGTATGCTGTTGTTAGAGCGGCAGCCATGCTCACCCCAGCAATGTCTGTTTCCCAGCCTGGGAAGCAGTGTGCTGTTTGAAGTTCTTAGTGACTCGCATGTTTACACTTGCTCCTCCCTAGAGGTTAAAGTTATTTCCTTCATTTGCTATTTCATTATTCCTTAGAAGCTCCCTTTCCCATTGGAATCACTCATCTGGCTTTCATCTCCTGAATAGAACCTGACTGACATACGTCCACTGAGATAAGTGGTAGTTTGTACCAAGTTGGCTGAACACCCTGCTTTAACATAAACTAGGATGCCTACACTTTAACACTTAAGAAATAATAATAATTATATAATAACACTACATATTAACAATAATGAATTATTTGGGATATTAAATATCCTACAGAACCAAGTACTGATATGAAATTTTATTTCTAGTTGCTTTTTAAAATAAATCTGTGTTGCACTTAGATGATGAATGTTTATTGGTGGTTGATTCTTTTCTTTCTTGATCAAAATTATGGAACAATCATGTTGTTTACTAACAAGTTAGTGTTTTACAGAACTGCAGTGCGAATGAAGGCACATGTCGACTTACACCTCAGTTTCTCTGTTGATGAATGTTTGCCCCTTTTCTCCCTGTTTTGGCTAGTGAATATTTAGAAAAGTAAATAAAGAAACACACAAATTTGACTCAATATTCATTTTATAATCACCAATGTAAGCACAAGATATTTGTTTACAGGGTCACACAAAAACAAATTGGCTTAATAAAAGTTATACATTTACTATGCATTCTAAGTAAGATTGAAATTAGAACAGGGAAGTTATTCTTTATCTCTTCTACAAAACTACTTCTATTTTGAGGTTTTACAGAATTTAGCATCTACTTCAGCTTAAAGCAAACTGTAAACTTAGTGCACAGGAGGAGTTGACTTTCTCTAGAAGAGTCATAGTATTGGGACATCAGCATAAAGCATTCGCGACAATATTCTTGGGTTGAGTTCTGGGTAATCTGTATATGTTTGCTTGTGAGCAGTGTTCATGTTTCTTTAACCTAATTTATGTACTGCTTCTCTCTCTATATATATACAGAATATATATAGAATATGTATAATGTAGAATATATACATAGAATATATACACAGATAATATATAGAATATGTATATACGGAATATACATATAAAATATAGAGAGAGAGGGTATATATAGACAAAGGGTATATATAGAGAGAGAATATACATAGAGAGAGAATATAGAGAGAGAGGGAATATATAGAGAGAGAATATATATAGGGAGAATACATGTCGAGAGAATATTTATGGAGAGAATATACATAGAGAGAGAATATATACAGTACATATATAGAATATAGAAAGAGAATAGAGAGAGAGAATTGGCTCTCTTAGCCAATCTGTTCGGCTAATCAATTCTGTTTCAAAAAGCTTTAACATGGGCCATAGTCTGATCAAGCTATTCCGAGAATAACGTACGGATTTGGTTCTGTGTTATATTGACTTTCATTTTCAATAGCTCCTCAGAATATCCTCAAGTTATGTTGACACTAGATAACTAAAAGATTCCTAAGAGAATAGATTCTAGATTGACTTTTTCTGGGTCTTCAGATAAATCTAGATTGCTCCTTCAGGAGCCCTTGGGATTCACCTGCAGGGCATATCATCCCATTGGAGAGCTCCACTGCTCTCCCGCCCCCACACAGCGCAAACTGAAGATGATGATCAATGTTCTGTATAAAATACTAAGAATGCTCCTGGAAACTCAACACTTAGAAGATTTCTAGACTCTGAGGATCTGGAAATCTCTATAATTAAGTTAATATGATATGGCACATCTAAATAAAATCTGCTGAAACTTTTAATAATATAACTTCAAAGTTCTAACAACAAAAGAAAAAATATGTTTATCAAGGATAAAAATTATTGTGTAATTTAACACAGATGTTAGGGACTTATATTGAAATTCAAGCTATATCGTTTTTCTCACTCTTATACTGTGGTGAGAATTATATGAATATACTTCCATTCCTCCTTTGATAATTTAGAATGAAAAAATGCCCCTCCCCTCAAATAAAGTCTTTGAAAGAATGGTATAACATTTTCACAGGGTAAAATTGGTTGGAAATATTGTATAACAAATACAAGGTGATATTCTAGGTTGCAATCTGAGGATAATCTATATTAACAATATAATTATACTATTGTTCTTTACCATATTTTCCCCATTGCATTGTAAATGAATTATAAAATGTTTATCAATTCTGCTCTCATCATGAAAGAAGGGAAAAGAAAACTCTCAAGAGCACTTTTTAATGAGAATGATTTGATTAAATAAGAAGCACTGTAAAGACGGTAATGAATCAAACAAATAGTAAAATGGAGCAACTCTTCTGGGATTCATATAAAAGTATTTATAGATGTGTTGTACGTTTTGTAATATAGAAAAGTAAACTAAAGTAACACTTCAATAGATTTGTAACAAAAATCTGTTGCAATAAAAGTAAAATGTGTGTGTTTGCTTAATGTGGATTCATATCTACTTACTTTTTAACCTGGTAATACACTTGATTAGTAACATATTTCACTTCACAATAAAATAACCTCATCCAGATGAATTTAGCCTTGCAACTCTACCCCAACAACACACACACACAGTTTCCCTAATGGTCACATCTTGCATAGTATGATACATTTGTCATAATTGATGAGCCAATATTGATACATTATTATTAACTAAAGTCCATAGTTAGTGTTCACTCTTTGTATTGTACATTCTTTGGGTATTGACAAACATAGAATGACATGTGTCCACCATTACAGTATCATACAGAATAGTTTCACTGCCCTGAACACACCCTGAGATAAACCTATTCATCTCTCCTTCCCTCCCTTGGAACCACTGACTTTTTACTGTCTCCGTACTTTTGCCTTTTCCAGAGTATTACTCAC
This sequence comes from Equus quagga, assembly GCF_021613505.1. NCBI lineage: Eukaryota > Metazoa > Chordata > Mammalia > Perissodactyla > Equidae > Equus > Equus quagga. The sequence goes on along the minus strand of NW_025798627.1, from coordinate 5,540,578 downwards.
TTGGCATCATATAAAATGTAGCCTTTTCAGATTTGCTTCTTTCACGGAACAATATATATTTAAGGTTCCTCCATGTCTTTTCATGGCTTGGTAGTTCATTTTTTATTGTTGAATAATATCCCATTGTGTGTATATATCACCGTTTGTTTATGCATACTCCTATCTTGGCTTTTTCCAGGTTTTGGCAATTATGAATAAAGTTTTTATAAACACATGTATGTAGGATTTTGTGTGAACCTAAGTTTTCAACTAATTTGGGTAAATATCAAGGAGCAAAGCTGTTGGATTGTATGATAAGAGTGTGTTTTGTGTTAGAAACTGTGTTAGAAACTGTCAAAATGTCTTCCAAAGTGGCTTCTCCATTTTGCATTCCTACCAGCCGTTAATGAGAGACCTGCTGCGTCGCATCCTCCCCAGCACCTAGTATTGTCAATGTTTTCAACTTCAGCCATTCTAATAGGTGTGTGGGTATCTCACTGTTGTTTAAATTTATAATTCTCTACTAACATATGATGTTGAGCATCTTCTCACATGTTTATTTGCAATCTATATATCTTCCTTGGTTAGGTGTCTGTTCAAATCTGTTGCCTATTTTTTAACTGGGTCGTTTGCTGTCTTCCTGCTGACTCAAGATTTCTTTGTATATTTTGGATACTAGTCCTTCATGAGACAGGTGTTTTGCAACTATTTTCTTCTAGTCTGTGACTTGCTTTTCATTCTCTTGACATTGTCTTTTAGAGAGCAGAACTTTTAAATTTTTAATGAAGTCTAACTTAATTTTTTCTTTCATGGATAGTGCTTTTGGTGTTGTATCTAAAATGTCACCATCAAACACAAGGTAATCTATACTTTATCTTATATTACCTTCTACGAGTTTTATAGTTTTACATTTTACATTTAGGTCTAGGATTTGACTTGATTTTATGAATGGTAAAGGTTCAGCATACAAATTCATTTTTCTGCATGTGTATTTCTAGTTGTTCCAGAACCATTTGTTGAAAAGACCATCTAACTGCCTTTGCCCATTCAACTGCCTCTGTCAAAGATCAGTTAACTATATTTGTGTGGCTGTATTTCCGGGTTCTCTATTCCGTTCTATTGATATACTCATGCTCTTGCTAATACCACATTGTCTTAATTACTGTAGCTTTACAATGAGTCTTGAAGTCAGGTGAGGTCAGTACTCCATCTTTGTTCTTCTCCTGCAATATTGTGTTGGCTATTCTAGGACTTTTGCTTTTCCATATAAACGTTAGAATTAATTTGCCCATATATACAAAATAAGTCGCTGATATTTTCATGGAGATTGCAGTGAATCTGTAGATCAAGTTGGGAAGAACTGACATCTTGGCAATATTGAGTCTTCCTATGCATGTACATGGAATATGTCTCCATTTATTTGGATCTTCTTTTATTTCTTTCGTTGGAGTTTTGTAGCTTTCTCACATAGATCTTTACACATTTTGTAACCTTTAAACTTAAGTATTTTATGTTTTTTGTGCTAATTTAAATGATACTGTGTTTTTAATGTCAAATGCCAGGTTTTCATTGATAGTATATAAGAAAGCAATTGACCTTTTTATATTAACCGTGTATCCTGCACCCTTGATATAATCACTTGTTAGTTCCAGGAGGGTTTTTTGTTGTTGTTGTTGAATCTTTATAATTTTCTACGTAGGCGACCATGTCATCTGCAAACCAAAACATTTTACTTCTTCCTGCTCTATCTACACACTTTCATTTCCTTTTATTATTTTATTGCATTAGCTAGGAGTTCCGGTAAAATGTTAAATAGGAGTGGTTAGAGAAGACATCCATGCCTTTCCCCTTTCCTTAGCAAAAAATCATCTAGTTTCTTGCCACTAAGTATAAGGTTGGCTGTAGGTATTTTTGTAGATGTTCTTTTTCAAGTTGAGGAAGTTTCTCATTATTTCTAGTTTGTTGAAAGTTTTCATCATGAATGGGTGCTGGATTTTGTCAAATGTTTTTATACATTTATTGATCACATATTTTTTGACCAAGCATTTTTTTTATTTGGCCTGTTGATGTGATAAATTACATTAATTGATTTTCTAATGTTGAACCAGCCTTGCACATCTGGAGTAAATCTTACTTCATTGTGGTGTATAATATTTTTATACATTGTTGTTTTTGACTTGCTAATATTTTATTGAAGATTTTCACAATTATGTTTACGAGATTTTGGTCTGTGGGTTGCCTTTCTTATAATGTCTTTATCTGTTTTGGGTATTAGGATAATGCTTGTCTCACAGAATGAGTTAGGAAGTACTCCCTCTGCTCTATTTTCTGGAAGAGAGTGTAGAAAATTGGTATAACTTTCTCCATAAATGTTTGCTAGAATTCACCAGTGAAACCATGTGGGCCTGGTGATTTCTGTTTTAGAAGGTTAGTAATTATTGATTCAATGTTTTTTGTTTGTTTGTTTTTTGTTTTTTTGCTTAGCAAGATTTTCCCTGGGCTAAACTCTGTTGCGAATCTTCCTGTATTTTGTATGTGGGTCACCACCACAGCCTGGACGCTGACGAGTGGTGTAGGTCCACATCAGGAACGGAACCTGGGCTACTGAAGTGGAGCGCACTGGACTTACCACCCCTTTGATTCAGTTTCTCTAATAGACATAGGGTTAGTCAGATTATGCATTTCTTTTTGCATGAATTCTTCTAGATTGTGCCTTTCACAGAATTGGTCCATTTTATTTAGGTTATAAAATTTGTGGAACTCCAAATGAATTCTTTCCTTTAGCGTTTAAACTCTCTTGTGCTATTTTTCAAAAAATATACAGGGCTTGATTTTCTTATTATTAACACAGTGATGTCTCGTTTGTTCTGATCTCAAGTGGAATGCAGTATTTTAGATAATTGAGTATGCTCAATATTCAAAGACTATATCTTTAAACTATAAAATAGTATCTTTTCAGCTGTGTTTAACTGAAGAATAATTTCTAAAAATCTGTTACACATCTTCTTTGTTGGAAAGCTATTTGCTAAACATGTATTAACATTCATTCTCTTAATGATTTCAACGTGATTATGATCAACTGGAGTCAAATAATTTTCTAAAAAGGAATAACCTCATGTCTTCACCCAAAATTTGTGCTCTAGTTGGTGATTTTTCTGCCTTGTCATTGTGACTCAACCTGTTCCTCAGTGTTCTTCATTGTGGTAACTCATCTGGGTTTGTGTATACAACTAGAATTATGTATTGCTTTTGATTTCCACCAGGTTCCAATATTGATGGTAATTTAAGGAATATGTTTGATATTGGAGATGTCATTATCTCTTTCCAGAGAACAAATATTCCAGAAGTTTGAACTTATGGATCATTTGGATTTCAAGAATGAAAACATTTCACTGAACTTTAAAATAGTACAGTAACCAATGGAAACTTTCATAATTCTAAGTGGTTTATTATTTACAACCTACAAATATTTGAATAAATATACAGACTGGAGGGTGTTTAAAAAATAAGTCTACCTTTTCAGAATATTGATGAATATATAATTCATTATGGAAAAAATATTATTTAATCTCATTTATTATGCTTCATGTCATAGGAGTGAAATGAGTGAAAAGCAACACATTATTTCTTCAAAAGCTTTGAATAAGTCAGCATCAGTGGAAGTACCAAATCAAACAGGCATAGCAAAGCATTAAATGTTTAGACAGTTCCACATGATTATTTGAAATGGAAATGACACATTTCTATGCTTGAAAGTCAAGGCAAATTCTTACATAATTACAGAGGATGCTATCCCTACTTCCATCAACTTAAATTATGTTATTTAATGATGAAATGTAATTATAGCTCTTGATATACTCACATATAAAATAAAATTAGATAACTCACATTATTAACTAGAAATTCCTGTTAAGAAACTCTCAAGTGGATCTTTCAGAAAATAATTGATAATCACAATAATATTGGGAAACAACATAAACTTAAAATGACTTCTAAGGTATAATTTTAATGTAAGATTTTGATTTTGCACCTTTAATATATAAGACTACCAAGGATATATTTTTTCTCTATTATTATTATTTTTAGATTTACAAAAAAATTGCTAAGATAGTACAGAGAATTCCCTTAAAAACCACACCTAGTCTCCTCTATTATTAACATCTCACATTAGTATGGTACATTTGTTACAATTAATGAATGAATATTGATATATTATTGTTAACTTTAAACTTATTTAGATTCCCCTGGATTTTTACCCAGTGTTGCTTTTCTGTTGCAGGATTCCATCTAGGATACCACACTACCTTTAGCTGTCGTAACTCCTTATATCATTATTTTAAAATAATGTTTTGCATCTTACTTATTTAATAATTTTATATTAGCCAGAGGGTTCAATGATTTGGCCATGCTAGATAAAATAGAGCATTTAGAGAACATTTTATCAATGTTTCTGTTTGATTTCAGTATAATGCAATGAGAAGAAAAGTAACATGTTGAGACTGGAGATGGAGGGTTTGGCACACAGTTTCTACCCATGAAACTTCTAGCAGGATGACTTTGGTCAATGCACGTACCAAAAATGCAAACTTATTTTCCAGAGGACAGATCTTAACAGAGATGTTTTTTGTTAGACTCATAACATTAAAAATAATGCCATCTTTTAAAAATTTAGGTATTTCAGATTCAAAAAAATCCTCTTTTCTGGCTTTCTTGTGAAATACCTGTAAAGCCCAGGCAGTAACAGAGTAACAGCCGCCGTAATTAGGACAGCTCTAAGGTCTTCTGTTCACCACAATTCCCATTCAGATCTTTCCTCTTATTGACCTTCTCTCTCTGGAACTGAAAATATTTGAGTTTTGCCTCCTAATTTAACCTCTCCAAACTGTGATTCCTTTTTTTGAGTAATTGGGATAATAAGAAAAACCTTTTTTCACAGAATAGTTTGAAGGTAAAGTGAGGTAAAGATGTTTCTGTAAGCTAGTGATCCCTATATAAACTCTCTAAACAGTCTTCCTAAACCACCATTACCCCAAGAAGAAAGGTGAAAGCCACATGGCAATGTCACATATGCACAACTTGTATATATTTATGTATGTATATATGTACATATTTCAACTCTAACATGATTTATGTTCTGCTGGGAAAAAAAAATCGCATTCTATAAACTTGTACTCAAAGTTATGTGAAAAAAAGAGTTGGAGCAGATACCAAAATATAAGCCACAGTGTTGTGAGAGCCCATAAACGATAGTTAGTAGTTGAGAAAATAGCATCTTGAACCATCTAGAGGGCATTGCAGAGTGGCTGAGAGTAAAGATGCAAAAATTCAAAACAGCAAAACCAAGAGTGGCTTAGCAGCACTGTGAATAAGCAGAGTTGTTTGCTATTGAGGCAATATTGCCCTTGGAGCTCTGAGGAAGGGAGGGTGTTGAGGTACAAAGAAGAGGCACCGCCACCTGTCAAAACCTGACAGCTGTGCAAAGCTGGGGGTGCACCTTTCTGGTTAGGCAGCCTCCAAAAGCAAGTGCTTGCATTTACTCCTTTTAGATAATAGCTAAGGGAGCTTTTGTTTGAGAGTAGCCGTTATGCTGCAGATATTTTCCTTTCTGTCAAAAGGATGGGATTCTTTTTCTACTGTTCCACTTAGTTGTGTGTGGGAAAAATTGCAGTGAACTGAAATCGCATTTACATTGTACTTTCATTGTCCTAAATACAAAACCTTGTGATCTAATCCATATTGTAGACATGCGTGTTGTTGCTGAACAGACTGTTTATATGCACTCACACACACGCATACTCACACACACAGTGTATGTGATGAGGGAGGCGTTGTGATGTTGGAGATTGTAACATTCCTCCTCCTTTTCCCCAGTGGTACCTTTTTCTAAGTGGAACTATGCTTCTTAGCATCCCCTTCCTTGTTTGTTTCTGGGTTAATGTTGTTCAAAAAAATGAAACTTCACATTATGTTTTGGAGGTGGAAGTGAGGTAGCAGCCATTACAAACTGAAAATTATCTTTGGTTAGAAAAGATGAGACACACAAGCCAATGGGCGTTCAGATTCCAGTGTCTTCACTCTCGGCAATTCTACGTCCACTTCTCTTTCCTAACTGCTGGTTTGCTGATCTTCAGAGATCCCGTGTTCATCATCAGATGCTTCACTGTGAACTCACAGAGGTGGTACTATCTCTGAAAACCAACAACCTTCCGGCAACTTTTACACCAGCTTCTTTTTGCAGTCCTCTTCCTGCATTTGGATATGCCTAACTTCCAGATTTTCTTGCAAGCTCCAACTCACTCACATCCTCCAGAGCAGGTTAATGCCCTTCATTTAATTGCTAAGCTACATTTTGCATCTTAACTACACTACCCCTCCAGAAAATGGTGTAAGGTCTAATTCCTATAAGAAAACTCTTATTCCACAAAATCCACAGTGGTTGCTCTTCTGAAGGAAACTTTCCTGAAACAGAATGTGCCAAAGATGGCCACAAAAATATGTCGCATTCCACATGAGCTTTTGCAATGTGACCTTGCCTCTCTTCCTGCTCTCAGACTGTGAGTCTGGATGGATCTAATGATTACATAGCCTTTAACTAGCACAGAGGCATCTGCTTTCCATTTTGGAAAGCCAGATATTTCCTATCTAAGAAGTATAATAAAACCAGCATGCTGTCAGAAACCCAAGCCACATTGAGACCTCCTGAAAGATGAGAGAAAAAGAGGCCAATGAGAGCCAAGCCACCAGACACATAAGGAAGATGCTATGTTGGAAGGGTCCCTTAGCCATCCCAACCCTGCCATCCCATATGGATCAGAGATGAACCACCCAGACAAGCACCTCTCAAAAACTAGACTTCAAATTGTGAGCAAAATAAAATAGTTGTTTGAAGCAACTTAGTTTTGAGGTACTTTTAAATACAGCAATAGATAACCAGAACCTCCCCTCACCCCACAGCGAACACCCTCGATGTACCAAATGGCTTCGTTAGAAAGTCCTCTGTGCTCACATCATGATCAAAAATAGTAAAAAGTGTTTTGAATATTATGACCACAAAACTACAGTGAGAGAGTGTACCTATAATCTTAGTTATACAATTTACCTGAGCATTACCTAACCTCGGATTAATCTGGGACATTACCTCTTACATTGACTAACTATTGAGGCTGAAGTCTCTGACCCTCTCTACTTGGCTTTCTCCAAGATTAATTTTCTTCATTTATATGTTTGCCTTTTGTAATGACAACTTATAAATCACTATGATTCTAAGCACAAGAAACTATTATAATCCTTTAAGAGTCAGAGTTTAGACCATTGTTCAAAAGCTATTCTGTGACAGTATATATTTGATATATTGAGACTGTTCTTGCCAAAAAGTCACAACAAAAGGTGAAGTGTTCATGATAAAATAATTTGTCACTCCAAGTATGTATAAGGAAACTATAATTTGTAAAACTCTTTCTAGAGTGAATTGTAGGTTTATATTTTGTTAACTCTGCTTTAGTCTATGCTGGTGATATCCTCCCAAAATTTACTTTTTTAACTCACCAAAACGTATTTTGCCAAATGACGTTCCTGCCAAAAGTGCACAAATTGAATTTATTTATGAGAATACAACAAGCAAACCCAAAGTGAGAAACACACTACAAAATAGCAGTTCTATGTACTTCTGGAATATCAAGGTCAAGAAAGAGAAAGAAAAGCTGAGACGTGATCCAGATTAAAGGAAATTAAATGTATTTGATAGCATTATATGAAGTATACAGATTGGCAGTTTGTGCGGAAGACCAGGGACCTATCTATGCATCCATCTATCTATATATAGATATATTCTTTTATTGAGACATAATTTGCATACAGTAGGGCAGATAATTTTAGGTGCAAAGCTTGACAAATTTTTTACATGTCTATATTTACCTACTGAACATTTGTATTAAGATATGCTCTCTGCACTATGTAAGATTTTCTCTTTCCTTCTCTGAGTCACTTTTACCCTAAAGGTATCCATCAACATACAGTACTTTTGCTTCAAAATGAGATCACTTTGGAGAGGGTGTGGCTATGGCTCCTGGAGGGCAAGAAACGTTGGCTGAAGTGCAGCCTCCTTACGCTGGCAAAAAAGAAACCACTCGCTGAGGTGCTAGGGGCCATGCTAGCATGCTGCCTAGTGAGGTGCCAGTGAGACCTACTACAGGATACACATCACTGAGTGTCCCCAACACTACTATGCCGCTGGCACAGAAGTACCTCTAGGGACTCATCTATAGGAAGAAAATCATGGCAACAAGAAAAAGCACCAGAACCAGGAAGAGCTGTTTTCCTCTTGCCGAGTCCTTCCATCACCCCTGCTGGCAAGGCCCACCATTGTGCCAGCTGAGGCAGAAATGTTGAGAGAATCCAGCTCAAGCATTAGACAGCAGGGCAAAAAAGAGTGGGACCAAACTGAAAGTAAAAAAAAATTGATAATTGGCACTTGCCATGCATGGTAAGCAGCCAGGAGTTTACCCCAAGCTCTACCACATAAGGAACCTAGGATTGCAGAAAACAAAAAGAGATGATAAGCCTCAATGTTCAAGTACCTTTTAAGCTACTGCTTAAGCCATGTCTGCTATCATCATATTGTCACATTGGCCAAAGCAACTCGCATGGCCAGGCCTGGTGTCGGTGTGTCCTAGGACTACATAATGCCGTGGACAGAGTGAAGCCATTATTGCTACTGCAACTAGCTGCTGCTTCATTCTGCAGTAGATGACCATTTGGCTTGTTTCGAGCTTTTTTATCCATTATGAATAAAGCTGCTACAAACATTTTTATGTAAGTGTTTTGTAAGAATAAGCACTCATTTCTGTTACATACATACCCAGGAGTGGAAGTTCTGTATCATCGGGTGAACATATATTTAGCTTTCATAGAAAATGCCTAAAATATTTCCAAGTAATTGTAACAAATTTAACCTCCTGCCAGCAGTAATCAGGGTTCCAGTTGCTCTGCATTCACACTAACCCTTATATTGCCAGTTGTTTTCCTTTTAGCCGTTCTGATATGAATGCAGTTGTATGTCATCATGGTGTGAATTTGTACTTCCACGATGGCAAAGGTATAGAGCAGCTTTTCTTGTGGTCATTTGGATATACACTTTTGTGAAGTGCTGGATAAGTCGTTTGATCACTTTTTAATATTTTGTTGTCTTATTTCTTTTTTATTTCTATGAATTCATTATATACTTCGGATACTAGCCCTTTCTTATATATATGCATGGTGGATTTATTTTTCCCACCTGGCCTATTTAACTCTCTTATATACATATCTTATAAACAGAAGTTCTTATTTTTAATGAAGTCCTATTTTCTACTTTTTTCATTCATGGTTAGTGCTTTTTGTGTCTTTTTGCAGAAATAGCTGCCTATCCTAGCTTCATGAGAATAATCTTATTTTTCTTATTTTAGAATCTTTCTTGATTTTATTTTTCACAAATAGTTCTATAACCCCTCTTTTTTGTATGTGTATGGTACAAAATATGGGACAAAATTATTGTTTAGAGATATCCAATTAATAGCACTATTATTGAATAGACAATGCTTTATCTTAGCATTCTTTCAAAACCAGCCCCCAAGAAGTAGAAGATCCCTTTTTTATTCTCCTTGCCCTGTGTCAGGTAGAGGCAGCGGGAGCCATGAATGCTTTTTTCTCTTGCTTTTTTTTCTGAGGAAGTTTCGCTCTGAGCCAACGTCTATGCCAGTCTTCCTCTATTTTGTATGTGGGTCACTGCTACAGCATGGCCACTGATGAGTGGTATAGGTCCACACCCGGGAAGCAAACCCGGGCTGCTGAAGCAGAGTGTGCAAAACTTAACCTCTAGGTCACAGGGCTGAGGCTGTCTCTTGCTTTTTTGCAAGGAGCATTACCAGTTGCAGGAATTACAGGATAGTCAGGGGTGGCTAAGGCCCTGACTGTTTGACCAGAACACCAGGAAGGACACTCTTGGGACTCTGAGAGTGGGAAGTAGACATCAGAGGGGATAGAGGTAGAAAAAGGCAGCCTTTAAATTGCCATATTATATTGTCTCTCAACCCTAAGCTGCATATGCACAAAGATGGCTGGAATTGCTCTATCAAAGAGTTGAGAACTGAATTATGGTGTATACCACTGCCCAGATCCTAGAGTGGCTTTTGTGTCCATAGAAACCAGGCTAGAATTCGAGGTCTAAACCTTACCAGAAGGACTACCTTCTAAAACAAAACAAAACAAACTATAGATATTCTCTGGAAGACTTTTACAGGTACCCAAGTCTCAAAATATGTATTCAAAATCCTTATGATACAATCCATGAATACCTGACATACATAAAACAAGGAAAATCTCAACAAATCTCAAGGAAAAAGTAAATCAACAGACACCAACACCAATATGATCCAACTCTTCAAATTATCAGCCAAAACTTATAAAATAGCTATAACTGCCAGAGTCTAAGAAGTAAGGGCACACCTTCTTGAAAAAAAATGAAATATTCTCAGTAAAGAAATAGAAGTCATAAAGAAAAAACAAATAGAAATTTTAAATGTGAAAAACACAATAACGGAAATAAAAATTAACTGACAAGGAGGAAGGACCCAATATAAGAATTGAGACGATAGAGGAAAAAGTCAGTAAATAGAGGAAGATTGGCACAGACGTCAGCTCAGGGACAAGCTTCCTCAAGCAAAGAGTGGAAGATTGGCAACAGATGTTAGCTCGGGGCCAATCTTCCTCACACATACACAAAAAACCTAAAAATAATTTATATTGACATGACTACCAAGGCAGGGAGGGTAGGGAAAAAACAGAATTACTGATATGTGTTAAGAAAACTAAACCTATATGGCTAATCTTCTTCTTCTTCATTATATGAGAGGTGTACTTATGTTGAGAAAAAAAAAGTCGCATATCCACATTTTGAAAGAAAACACTTTGAAAATTGGGACTGTATTTGAATATTGTACTTATTAGAGGAAATGTGAATATAATTTTTCATTCATGCTTACCTGTTCTTAGCTGTCATTTGGATGCTTAAATGGCCAAGAGAACAAAACAAGAAGGAGGGAAAATGATTACTCAGTAAGCATGTGCACTTTGCTCTCTAATTTACGAATATATTTCAGTAACAAGTATCTCTATATCTAACACTTGGAGACCAGAAACAAGAAAGGCTTCTAGAAACAATAAAATGTATAATAAAGGCTAGAACTGGAAATTTACAGAGCAGTAGGGATCAAATGTGAAACAAACTGGGAATTTTATTATAGTCTGGGTCATATTGTGCCAAAATTTTTATTTTTTATCTTCACCAAGGAAAAGAAATAAAATCATGTTGATGAGGGGACTTTGTAAACTAACCTTCTCTGAAACCAAACATTAGCATTGTTCTTACTATGCTCCTAAATTCAGTTCTCTCCATTTTTATGTTCTTGTTTTGAGGTGGAAACTGTGGAAGAGGAATAAAGTTATTATATTGCTACATTGCAAATGTGTTCACATTACAGTAACAAAATGGTGTAATAGTCACTAAAACTCTAGTTTATAGCGCTTCCTTATCGGAGAGAAAAAATACAAATTTGATATAGCGTCAGTGCATTGAGAATGAATAAAAATGCCTCTTTTTATTCAGGACTGTGTTTTTGTGGGGTTTTTTTTAAAGCCTAACATTATTTTTGTTTAAAAATCAAGATGTGTATTCCACTTAATTAGCAGGCAAATTTAAATATTTCTTGCTTCAAATTTTAACTGTAACATTTAGAATGAGAATAGAGAATAAATAGAGATTTACTATCACTTGTCAAAATGGTCTCTTAATGCCAATGCTCAGAATTCTATTTATTTTCTCATTTCCTTTTTAAATCTGCAATTAGAGAATGATGCCTACAAGTATGTAATAGGTACTTAGTAAAAGTCTCATGATTTGAACAGCCTGACTCCCCATAGGCATGTTTAATTAAGCCAAAGAAATCATAATTTTCTATTTATTTTTGTGCTTTCCATTAAAATAAATAACTTTATTAAAACTATTAGAAATGAAAATTAAATGCTATAAACTAATTAGTCGATAAAAATCATAAGATTATAGACATAATTAATCCATGCATTATTAGTGTGATAGCAATCAAAGTTTCCTCAAATGCTTTAGATGGCACCCGGGCTGGTTTTCACCGTAGGGCCAGGTTATATTATAAACTATTTTCCAGACAATTATAAAGGTTGTCACTGCTGTTAACCTATCAAAAGTCTTAGTAACTGCTGTGCTAGCCCTTGTTACAGTCAGTGGCTAATAAGTGCTAACACTTCCTTATTTTCTGGCCAATTGGTTATAACCAAGAACAAAAATTAATGAAAACACTAGCACCTGTAACCCTGCATATCTGAAGGAATGGACTGGATTTTAAATTAACTACTTTTATTTATTTATTTTTTTTTGAGGAAGCTCAGTCCTGAGCTAACATCTGCCAATCCTCCTCTTTTTGCTGAGGAAGACTGGCCCTGAGCTAACATCCATGCCCATCTTCCTCTACTTTATATGTGGGACACCTGCCACAGCGTGGCTTGTTGAACAGTGCCACGTCCACACTCGGGATCTGAACCGGCGAACTCCAGGCCACCAAAGCAGAATGTGTGCACTTAACTGCTGTGCCACCAGGTCCGCCCCTAAATTAATTATTTTTGAAACATCTCTTTCTATGATTTTACCAGGTTTTGAGAGTAACATTTCTATCAGTTATCTTAAATGATTTGACCTTATATCTATTGGAGACCAACAGAATATCCACATGCTTTAGCCAAAATACAAAATAAGAGAAAATTAAAAATCTAATAGAGATTTTTCACAATAGTTTGCCAAAATGTGTCTTTTGTGGACATGTTGCTTATGTTCTTAGAAAAGAAAGAAATTATTCACAGTTTCTTGACATTGTGAATTTGTATAAGATTTCTGTTGTTTCTTGTTGAATCTGTTCTCTTTCCCTCACCTTCATGCTAAGCAGTGAAAGACAACAAAATTGTGAATGAACCTTAAATAAACCTGGACCTATTTATGAAAGATTTCTTCCAATTACCAAGTGTCTTCTTTACTGAGTAACAAGTTAGTATTTTGACTTAATTACTGACAGCCGTAATAGTTATCATCAGTCTAGTTTTAATATTTAAAAACATTACACAAAAATGGTGCTTTTATTACTAATATGGATGTGATTGGCAGATATTTAAAATAATTACATTTCAACATTTCTTTTCCTTTTAGGAAACTCTCTAGTAGGCTTCAAGTTCATATCCAAATGTGATTATGTATCAGTATGCTTGTATTGAATTTTTCCATTTATAGTTGAAAATATTGTTTTAAAGAAATTTATGCAACAAAGATCTAAATTTTTGTCCCTATGTGATAATAATAAATTTTTCTTTCTTTTTTTTTTTTGAGGAAGATTAGCCCTGAGCTAACATCTGCTGCCAATCCTCCTCTTTTTGCTGGGGAAGACTGGCCCTGAGCTCACATCTCTGCCCATCTTCCTCTGCTTTATATGTGTGACGCCTGCCACAGCATGGCGTACCATGTGGTGCTATGTCTGCACCCAGGATCCAAACCAGCAAACGCTGGGCTGCTGAATTGGAATGTGTGCACTTAACCGCTGTGCCAGCGGGCCAGCCCCTGATAGTAATAAAATTTTCTTTCTGTGCTATATTCAAAGCTTTTATTTAAAGATAACTGCACAGACTTTCTGCTCTTCTTATGGCTCCTCCTCCTCTCCAACATAAACACCCAATAGCATCACAGGCATGATTTGATAGCAAACATCTTTATTAGGCATGGAGTATAAGAAAATCATAAGATTTTAGATTTTGAGGAAAAGTTAGAGAATGCCTAGTCCCATAATCCTTAAGGTTTTTGGCTAATACATCCCCATATGAATCTGATGAAATTTCTGGACCCACTCTATAGAGCAATGAAAACATGAATATTCTTTTGGCTGGTGTTAATTAACTGACTGTATGTACCAGGGACTCTGCCAGGCGCTGGTGAACAAACGCAGACGTTCCTAGTGGGATTTACAATCTTGTGAGAAAGAAATACATTAATCAAGTCATCACACACACGTGATTTTACCATCAGATAAGTACTCTCAACTATGTTTTACAAGAAGCTTCAATGTCTGTCAGATCCATGCAGCCCAATATTAACAGCTGTAAACTATTAGTACTTTGATGACTATCCAGGAAGATTAGATCTTTCCAAAATTTCTATGTTGAAGCCCTGATCCCCAGTGTGCAGTATTTGGAGGTGAGCACTTTAGGAGGTAGTTAGGTCATGAGGATGGAACCCTCATGAATGAATGGGATTGGTGCCTTTGTAAGAGGAAATGTGAGAGAGAGGATCGAGTACTCTCCACCGTGTGAGGACACAATGAGAAGCAAGACAGGAAGGGGGCTCTCACTGACACGGAGTCTGATGGACTTAAATGTGGGCTTCCCAGCCTCCAGCACTGTGAGAAATAAGTGTTGTTTAAGCCACCCAGTCTATGGTATTCAGTTGTAACAGCCTGGGCAGACTGAGAGAGGTGGCTGAGGAGAAGGTAATCAGGGGAAGAGAAGTTGTAAAGCCCCTCAGACAAAAAAACCCAAGTTTGCAGAAGTGCGAAGGGAATCGGAAGCATGCAAGTGGGAAGAAATGAAACAAGGTCAGGGTGATGGAAATGCTGGCCTCAAAGAGAAAACGACATGAGGAGAGGCTGAAGAGGGGTGTGGCATGGCTGCTGCTAGAAAATTGAAGTCCCTACAGCCATTTAAAGTATTTTCAGTTTTACTCTAATTACAATGGGAAACCATTTAATATTTTTTTGTTTAGAGATGTGAAACGATCAATTTAATGCTAATATACCACTGTGGCAAGAACAGTTCTAAAAGATCAAGAGAAGACAATCACACATGCTTGAAAGTTTTTATATCCCTTCCCACTCCAAACTCGGTTACACGCTCATTTTTCTTTACAGATCTCATTTGCAGATGAGGAAACTGAAGTAGCAATGAGTAAAGGGGGACTGGCGCTGGCTGCAGCTACATAGGCAGGGGCAGGCTAAATAAAGAAAGGCTTTATGTATCACGATAAGGAGTCTGGGCTTCATTCAGAAAGGAAAAGGAAACCACAGAGTGACAATGTTGGTGAGTCTGATTTCACTAAACTTACGATTTTCACTTGGTGCCTAGTATGTAACAGGCACTATGCTAGGTTAGAGGACATGTTTATGACTAAGATAAGCAAGGACTGAAGAAATAACCAGAATGCGTTAGAGAAAGATCACTCTGTCATCAGCATGAAGAATGAATTATATTTCAATACTCCAGAGGAAGAATGACGAGGCCAGAATAAAACAGAGGACAGAGAGATTTAAAATATGTTAGGGATATAAAATTGCTCTTTCCTAATTGAGTGATGCAAACAACTAGAATTTTGAATTAAAACATTTAAAAGAAAAAAAGAAATAAACATATATACAAAAGCTATGTGTGTGTTTAAGTAAGGAATCTAAGTGTCCAAAAAGCATACAAAGGAAGGAAGCTAAAGAGATAAGCAGGACATTGATTTCACAGCATTTGACAAGCAGATTGAACTCAAACACTTGTGATCTAGCTTTTCTGAAAATCAAGGAAAGCAAAGTGAAAAGCTCAGGAAAGGCAGAAGAAAAGCAGAACTTCTGCTTAGATTTGGAACCACCGAATACGTGAACTTTAGCATGGTAGACAAAGAGAAATTCTATAGAAATCCATCTCCTGCCACCTCCATAGATAGTGGAGCCTTGAAAAAAAATAGAAAGAGAAAAGTCTTGCCAGATATTCTGGAATCAGAGCTGGCCTCACACAGGTTTGAAGCCAGGAATCCCACCATTTCATGTGTGAAAATGCTCAAGCCAAATGTGTAGTTAAAATTGTTCCTTCCTAGACGTGCACACAGGCATGAGAGAGAGGTAATGCCAACCCTCTCCGGGGTAAGCGACTTTAAAGCAGGCTTAAAAGCCTTCTCATTGGCACATTATTTCTTATAGCAAATTTTCAGAAAACAGCAAATAAAAAATATCCCATATGCAATACAGAGCCGAACGTGCAAAGACTTCAAATATTGAATTATTGCATATGGAATATAAAATAAGTATATTCAGTAAAATTTTTAAAAGATGAATTGATAATGTGAGAAAAAACTCAAAAGACTATAAAAATGACAAAGCTAATCAAAACAATAGCTATAAGTACAAAATATAATAATAAACTGAGAATACATATTAGATTGCTCTAATAGACAAATACAAATATCAGGATAGTGGCTCTTTCTAAGGCGGAATAGAATGGGATTAGGTAGGGAGAGTGACAATAGACAATTTTTTTTCACACTCAGGGTACAGTGCTGTTTATCGTTTTTCGTATATATGACTTTCTTTTGTATTAGTATCTGATAAAAACAAGTTTTTAGGGATGTTGATGGAATTTGGTTGCAACTGGCGGCAAAGAGATGATTTAGAATGACTCCTAGTTCAGTCAACGGGTTTCCAGTTCAGTCAATGAGGTAAATTGTGTTTTTATTTACAGAGATAGCAAGGGTGGCAGGAGGAGCGAGTTTGAAGGAAATGCTTTTAAGAGACTGTCTTTGCAATGTCTGTGGAGCATATAGGTAAAGACACAGAGGGAGTAGTTAGAAGCATTGGTTGAAAATTCGGTAAAGATATAGATGGAAATCAAGAACGTTAAAGACATGTTTATTGAAACACAAACCTAGGAAGTATAAAGAGGGAAAAGAACCAACATTTCTGTGTTGCTCAGAGTCCTGACAATCACCTATTGTCCCAATCCATAAACCAGGATTTTGAAGAGAGTTTTACGTTATGAGTTTGGGCAGGGTGCAGAATCAGTAGAGAATGTTGAGGCACAGGGAGGACCCTGAACAGTGGGAAGATTGTACTACTGCTGGTCCTGAAAGGCAGAGTGTTACAGGTGGGCAGGCAGTACTAGGACCACAGAAATGCAGGTGCCTAACTAGCCTTGTAGTGCGTAGCAGGAGGGGGTGACTTCTAGGAAGCCTGGGTAATGAAGACTGTAGCATCAGGTCAGCCCCAGCAGGAAGGGCAGGGCAGAGGACAGCGACCAAGTTTAAAATGGGAAGCAACTGATACCTGCACAGGTTGAGAGTAGAACCTGGTGGAACTTTAATATTTAAAAAATGATAAAGGATTAAAGAATGAGAACCACTAACTACTGGAAATGTGATTACCTACACTATCACAATCAAGTTATCTTTATCAATTATTATCAGCTTGTTCAGTTTGCACTCAATCTCTTAAATACCTTTTAATCAGTGAAATCCCAGTAGAAAATCTGATTGGCTTAGATCAAATAAAACCAGAAATATTATTCTTTTTTGGTATTTCTCAACTTACTCTTCTCTGACCCTCAGGTTGCCTTTCTTTGCAGGCAGTTTGCAACATGTGGCCGCCTAACCTCCACATGAGAATGATGATGTTCGGCAGCTCTTGCTCTCTTCCGCGTCTGACCGGGTAGGGGCAATGCCACATGGATGGATTTGTCCTGGGCCTAGGCCAATCTCTTGTTTCCCATTTGCCTGCTGACAGGTTTTATGAAGGACACTAAGTGCACAGTTGCCACCTCGTTTGTGAGCTCAGTTGCCGTGACCTGCCATGTGCCTTTCCGAGTCTGAACTCATTTACTGCCGTTTCCTTCTCTGCCAAGAAAGGTTAAGGTTATTTTATGGCTGTGCAGATGATTGCCTCCCACTTGGTACCATCTATATGGTCCCTTGGTATCTCAAATAGCTTCTTGAATTATACTTTCCAGTGGTTTTGGATGTCTTCCTGTGCTGTTAGCACTTTACCATCTGCTGTCCTGATGCCACTGCAGTCTTTGGGTAAAATTCAGTGTTTACAAATCCCTTTGTAACGTTTCTAGCTACCTCTTGTTTCCAATATTTTTTACTACATTGATTGTTATTATTTTTATCTCTCATACTTGGTTTTTAATTTTTCCCAAGCATTTTCTGGCATTTTAAAGAAAGAAATCATTTTGTTAAATGCTTCCTGCTAACATATGTAGCCAATTCTCTCTAATTGATGCAGTTCAAATGTATTGCAAATATTTATTGAAATGAAAGTGATAGCCAATTTATATCCACTGGGCTTACAAATTCATTGGTCTCTTAACATTTTATGTAGTCAGCTCATAAATAAGCTCCATGCATCTAAATTGTCATGGTTTAACATCTTTTTTTGAAATGCTTTATTTTTCAAATCTCGAATCCATCCCAGCCTATGTTGACCGTTTTACTTTGTTGTTGTTGTTTTTATTTAGAATGATGTTCAATGGACACATAATATTGATATCCTCTATGCTTTAAAGTATTTAATCATTAAACTACTACTAAAGGAACATAAATGCCTACAAATCTTTGAAAGCAATTATCACTTTATTTACAGTTCTTTCTCTCAAACTATCACTACTGACAGCTCCCTGGAACATATTTAGACATGCCTGCCACTTTCATCAGAAAAATCTATTGCTTCAAAATTGAACAAAAAAATATTTCTGTTCCTGACAAGATGAATTTATGTGCTACCCTTCCCCACACTGGAGCTACACAAAATAAATGTCTTTGTGGTTTTTATTGCCGTCACCTTTACCCATTCTTCTTTTTTCACTAATAGGAGCTAGTTGTAATGGGGAAAATTCATGGTCATAAATAAAAGTGATGTGGTGACACATGTTACCAAGTATTGTAGAAGTACTTCACAGAACCCAAGGGACATTTTCTAAAATGCTCCAAAAATTACAAGTGGTGACAAAACCATCTGGATTAAAATGATTATATCTTCACTATAAAGTAATTTTGTCATTGCTAAAGAAAAGCACTAATTCATCAGAACCATTCGATTTTACTTCACATTCTCTATTTTTCCAAAATGAGAATTTCCTGTCACGGCTGCCTATAGCAATACCTACTGGATTATTCTCTCTTGCTTACATGTATAGGAAAAATAGGGATTCAAAAATGATATACCTGAGTCATTCTGAGCTAGCACACTTTGTGTTAGTTCAGTTACCCCTCTCAAAGAACTCAGAACAAAACAAATAAAATGAAAAATAACTAGGCATTGAACCAAGGCTGACAGGTCACTATCTCTTCTTTTTGTTTCCACACACCTCTGGTTTCAGTTCAAGTTTTCTGGTTTTCGTTCAAGTATAACTAAACTAAACAGGTGAAGTCAAAAGGTGTTTTTTTATCATACAGTTTAATAGCCAAATGATACTGATAATACTGCTATATCATGAGGCGTATGATACAAACATGAACATAATATTGAGTCTTGAATTTTAGTTAAGGACAGAAATAGTGCTTGTGAATTGAAAGTTTAAGTGAAACAAACTTTCATTTTGTACTGAAACAAACATCTCTAGAGATTTAGCAAAATAAGAAAGTAATTTGAAGTGTCTATCTGATAAATATAATTAAAAGCACTAAAACTACTAGCTATTAGAAACATTTTATTGGTTGTTTTTAATGCTGTCTGTTCATGCTACATCATACGCACTTGAAAAGGCTTCAGATCTAAGAGCTGGTCTCAGCACACTGCAGACCACACCCCTGATTAGATTCATAATACTAGTTAGGGGCAAACCAAACAGCATTTTGTATTAGGTGATGTTTCTTATTCACTCTTCTCTCATAGGTGATTTCTTGTGGTAACTCTTACTTATCGAAAGTACGTATTTATCCTATATTGGTGAATCATTTCAAAAGCAAAATGAAAATGCCCATACTCCTAATTAGAAACTTGAAAGTTATTGGCCGTGCTTTTATGTCTGTCACTCCTCACAATTAAATATCCTTAAAAAAAAAATCACATGTCCCAAATTGCCTAAAAAGGCTAACACGTCTTTATTTCCGTAGCCATCCTCTCTCTTTAAGATCTCCTTACATTTTCCCTTCCTGGAGTTCTAAGATCACAGATCTTGCCTCTTGGACTTCACTAAACTGCAGATTTGGTTGTGCCATCCCTTAGCTTAATACTTCCATGACTGAAAAATCATAAATAAATGAATAAAAATCTTTATATTACGAGATCACTTATTGCCTGACTCTTATCTGTATCTCTGTCGCTTCTTTCTCCACAGTCTCAAATCCACCCTGTGATTTTGCATGCATAACTACTCCACAATGCTCTGCCCCCATACCCCTCAGCTCCAGCTGCATGTTTACGGAATGCAACTTTGATCTTGCCATTCTCTTTCCTTTTTCTTTGATGCTTGTCTTATCTCTTATTTGTTTAGTTATTCCTAGTGGCCTAAAGAAGTAATTTTATAGCAAATATCTGAACAACTCAATATATTCTTGACACTGTTGCTTATTTTTCAGCTTTACTATTGGTACAGTTGGGAATATATCTGTATAGAAATATTTATCAGTAAAGGAAACCTTCTTTTTCCGACGCTTCATCTTAAAGAGAAAATCATCCTGCTGTTGCCATTAAGCATTTCAACTCATGTATAAACATTCTGTTAACTTCAAACAGCATCTTTAAAGTTAGCTCATAGTTGTGAAACGGTTGCACATTTTCCGTCTTTCTAAAGATTACGTTGCATACTGAATTGTTTTAACGCACTACGGAAAACATTAAACTGTTTAATTCATTATTTGAACACTTTCATTACAGTAATAACAGTTTAACACCCTGCAGTGGCAATTCTGAATAGAAAATTAAGTACATATTTGTGTTAGCTTAGGTAATTTATATGTTAGATGATCCAATCATGGTAGACAGGATATTGTTCTTCAGAGAGAGGGATGTGCTTTCAAGCAATTAGTTTAAATGCATCAAATCAATACAGGATATTGTTAGGTTAACTTCCCATTTTTCTATTTAATTGATTGAAACATTTTCCCATGGAATTTTAGTGTAAACTTTATCAGCATGAATCATGAAAAGAGTGTATAGATAATAAAAACTTCCCAGCCACTCTATTTTTGCAAGATGTAACCTGCAAGGGAAAAATCCTGCAGCTACAATAAATATTCAATTAAAAGTAGCTATGCCAATAAAACCAGAAATGAAACATAGCGTCCTTGTGTTAATTTTATCTGTCATGAATTAAAAGAAAAGAAGAAAGTCTTTGCGTGTGATTTTTTTTAATTTGTGAATTTCATTTAACGCTTTAGGGTTTCACAAGTTAATATAAATTGAAATCTATGCACCATCTACCTGTATCTACGTCTACATATGTAAAAGACTGAAATCTCTATCTATATAAAATCTACATCGAAAGCTTCTAATTTTTGAAATTATGCTTCAAATATATTCTAACGCTTATTTTTTTTTTATCGCATAGCAAGAATAAAGCTTACTTGTGATGGGAAATTACAAAATGTTTAATTCGTAAATAGATAGAACCCTAAATAGCATATCTGCACCTACTTTTCTAATTTAGGCTTGTGGTTTGATTGACTGTAGTAACTAATCATAAATGCTATTTTAAAGAAAATTTGTATTCCTTAGTTCATGGCCTATTTTACACCAGTTGGACACTTTATATGCTTCTATTTAATTGATTCGAATTCCCAGGAAGGAAACTCTTTGTTCCCAAACTGTTAACATAAATGTCTTTCTTTAACTGAATGTCTTGCTTTGGGAGAACAGAATCAAAAGGGTCAACCTGCTCCTCATACAGTTACATTCTTTCCTGTATTCTGTTTCTAACAATGAGTTCATGGGTCAGGCTATGGAATGGTACAGAATAATTTGTTAATATTCTATTTGTGGTTATGTAAACTTGAAAGAAAAAGAAAGATAGAAAAAGGAGAGGAATAAGTTTGTTTATGAACTGCATGTGCCGTGACAAGCACACAAAAAACTTTATGTTAGATACTGTGGTCCTCATTTTTTCCCTAGTGTAATAAGCACTGTCTCTCTTAGAAAGATCAAGCAATTGAGGCAATGATATTTTGTCCCCAGTGCTCATGGCTGAGTTGTAATACTAAAGAGACCAGGGAGTAGCCAATGAGGCACATTCCCTTCTTCTAATGCCAGGAGCTGATGTCACAAAAGATTGTCTCCATAAGGAACCTCTGTGCTGATCAGTCTGTTTTCAGAAGATGCATTAAGACATCATTTCACCTATTTAGCTTTCCTTGGAACAAGAACTTTTGATTATGATCTGAAGCTATGCTACCAAGTAAGGTAGTGATTATCCATGTGTGTCTACTTAAATTTGAATAGAATTTTAACATTCTGCTTCTCAGTCTCACTAGCCACATTTCAAGTGCTAACTAGCCACATGTGACTAGTAATAGAATGGTTAAGAGAACATTACGATTATCGCAAAAATTTGAAGTGGATGGCCTCCTCTAGAGAATTGACTAACATCTCATCCACTTAGAGATTACCCCAGAGACTTAAGGCAGAATCAATGACAATTAGGCCCTTGTAACTACTACTGTGTGTACCTTATGATCAAATAAGACTCATTTAAAAAAAATTTGTACTTATATTCATTTATTTTTGCTTACTATTTTAAATTTACAAAATGAAAAAACATATGCTCACTCAAACAAACAAAAAATCAAATGAAATAGCAAAGAATTGACGAAAGTAAAAAGTGAAAGATTTTTCTCTCTCCTACCTTATTTTTACCCCTCAGTTGGAAATTTGGCTAAAAGTGTGGCATTAATCATTTCAGACCTACATTCATCTGTCTAGCTACTATCTATGCATCCACATAGCATAAGCTATTAAGGATAAAATAATGTGTGCATTTTTCTCCCGTGTGGATCTGGTAAGTAAAAAATTTTTCCAGGAGAATTCTGTACTTAGAAAAATGAGTTAGATAAATTTCGGGTTTTATGCTACCATTTTAAAATAGTTTGGTACATGTACCTCCAAGACCAGTAACTGAGTCGCCCTAAACGGAACACTTCTTTGATCTGAAATGATTCTGTGAGAAAGTGAGAAACTTGTCTAGCTTTTTGCTCAGAATATTCAAATGACTGGATCAGCTTTTCAGGTTATCATCTTAAAGGGCAGCAAAAAACAAACACATTAATTTCAATAATACACGAAAACCATGCTATCATTGTCTTATCTACTATCAGAAAAGACAGTTTGTGCTACCACATCCTTAAATTTTAAACAAGGCCAACAACCGAATAGTTAGTTGTGCTTCCACTCGAGAACTGCCAACTCTTTCTTCATCAGAGAGTTTGCCCTCAGCTTATATTTGGCATCAGGCTTTTGCCATTCAATAGCCATAGCCAGGGAAATCATAGAGAAAAGCAGCTATTGGTTAAGGGAGAACTAAAATAATCTATATCAAACTTTGGGGTTCTTATAATTTCCACAATTTAATTTTTTTATTATTTCACATGTAGACAGAATCATATATTACACAGGCAGCCATTCAAATCTCTATATATGAGGCTATCCACGTGATAAAGAAATTACATCTTCATATCTCCCTTCTTAGACTCCAAAACTCAGTCTCTCAGAAGTATATCCTGAGTCTAATTAAATTGTAAATTTGAAATCCCCAATGAATCAAGATCTTCCCAGCCAAGCTGCAGATTTTATGAGTTTCAAAAATGAACACATTTTCAATTAGAGTGGGTAAAATGTGCTATTTTTTTCCTATTGGCAAATAGCCAGAATATATGCATTTCCCGTTACACATGCCTGACTCTTAGAAGAGGAAGCAAATTTAATGGAATTGATGCCATTTTAAGGGTTGTGTGGATCCCATAGGATTTCCCTGCTGTGGAAGCAAATGGGTGAATGAGTGATTAGATGGGAATTTGGGGGGTAATGCTGTGCTGCTCAATACAGGACTGTCAATGGTGATGATAATTAAATAGAGAAAAATATAATACTTGAAAAAAGTTAAAGAAATGATAAAAACCACAGTTTATAAGAGCATGAGAAAACAAGCACTATTGCATTATTGATGGGAATTTCAACTGGTACAATTTTTGGGACCAAGGGTGGATAATGTTAAAAAGGTCAAAATAAATAATAGAAATTCTCTTTGACCTAGAAATCTCTCTCCCAGGGATATATTTTAAGATACGTTACCCACAAGTATAAAAAGAAATTATTGCAGTATTTTCCATAATAGCAAAATCTCTGAAACAGCCTACATGTACCACAGTGCACAGGTGATAGAAAATTAAATCCTGGCTTTATGAAGAGATTCTTAAGGAGGGGCTTCACATCAAAACTGACCAATGTGAGAATGTTTTAATATATTGATATTTTTTATGTTTTACTACATATCATTCTATAACCACGCCATATAGTTGTTTTAAATAATATCTATATCGTGCTAATTTTATGGGATCACCAAAAGTACATTACTTTACAAAAAAAAAAAAAAGATGAGCTTTCTTTCTTTCTCTTTTAGACAAAAGGAAGGATGCGCACTGAATTTTATACTTTTAAAATTTTATTCCATAAGTTTACTCTAGAAGCCATTAACTTCCTGGTTAACTAGAGGAATTGAGAGTATGGGTTGATGGGTAGGAAAAAGAATACTTCCATTGTTTATGTGTTGTTGTTGTTGTTTTTTTTTTCGTCGTGTGCCTTTATTATTTTTTAATAAGATTATTTCTTTTACTATGAAAACAGAATTCCAGCAGAGTCAGCTTCCTCAGTCAAGCCCTAGGATTTTGCTGCTGCCTAAAGTTTATGGCACAAGGCCCAGGACCTGAGGGGACCGATAACTCTCTAATCCCACACCTTCATTCTTCCTTCCCAGCTCAACACAATGACATTCCTACCAAGGACCAGTGTGCAGGAGACAGGAGGTTAATAAAAATCTTCTCTTTAAGGTCATGGTTCCTGGAAAACTGAGGCCAGTTTTCACAGATTGATACTTAACCATGAGTCCCCATTGGAGTCACCAGTAGAACATTTTAAAGGTGGGTATTCATTGGCCTCCTCAATGGAAACTCTGATTCAGTGTGCCTATGGTATTTTGATTACTTCTAGACAAATAACATAGAATAAAACATTTTATTAGAAGGAACTGGGTATGGTAATGTCCAAAGGTATAGAACATTAAGGAAAATACCTTACTATTTTATTTAAAATATATATAATGATGCTAGTGTATTACATTTTTGTTGTTCTCAATATGCACAAAATTGTCACATTTATTATTTCTTTTAATTCGCAAAAATACTTTATGAACTAAGTATTCTTATTATTTCCCTTTACGATGAGTGCAGCCCAGGGAAGTCTACTGACTTGCTCAAATCCAAATGGTAGCAGCAGGCATATGCAGTTTTCCCCTACCTTTAAATTCATTGCTCTTCCAGCTGAGCACATCTGCCTCCCATTTTCAATAATGAATAAGTAGTCTTTGATTTTCTGGGATTCTATGAATAGTAGGTAATTTTTATTGCTTGTCAAATCTTTCTGGCCTTGCTACTTCATTCAATCAAAGTTTAATAATGTGACCTCCTTGAGGTATACTATTAGAAAATAAAATTAATTAGTTGAAGCCCAGTGGTGCAGATAACCTAACTACTGAAACAACTAGCTTTCCCTCAGGACATGGACTCTATACAGGGCTAATTTTGAAGCCCAGATTTCTTTTTTTCCAATGGAAAAATAATTCACATTCTTTTAATAGACAACTGCATGAGAAATTTATTTTTAAATATGCTCTTTAAAGGTTAAATTGATGTTAAGCTGGTTTTCTAAACGAATACACCAGATGAATCTTCAAGAGTGGGGACAGCTGTCTGTTCGTTCACATCACACTCCCGACAGCGCTCTCTCTAAGACACGCTGGCAGCAAACTGGAAATCGGTGTCAGCCAAATTCCCACATTTCAGAGGCTTGCTGATGAGAGCAGAAGAGTGTCTCGACAAGGAGGTGTGGGTGGGTGATCGAGCCGGTGGATACGGAGCATCACAAACTCACACTGGTTTAATTCTAGAGAAGGACTATTTTTATGTCTAGTTTTTATGTTTTAGATAACTATTTCAGAAGCTACTGCCTCAAGAACGGAAACAAGTTTACTAAACAGTGAGTTGTGATCTGAAAATTCAGCAATCGCATTAAAAACTTTCATAAGCTCAGCTGGTCTTTAGAAGTACAGACAAGGCAGTAAAAAAACATATTTTAGATTTAAGGACTTAAGCATTTTGGGCATTTCAAACATATGTTTCAGAGTATTTTGCAAGTCCTAAAATGTCTTGGTTTAATAAAACATTCTAACCCATGATTTTTATGATATATAGACAAAAATGTATGATGCATATTCAATGTCTCATTCAAATTTGATCTAAATACTAATAATTTAAATTATGCTCTACATTATTATTAGTATGTGTACACTGAAGGAACGTTAATTTGTTTTCTCAGTTCAAACTTTGATAAATACTATTTTCCCAATGGTGTTGCAAACTGGTAAAATATTTTGAGACACATTTACCCATGATGCTTTCTTACAAGTCCTCCCCTAAGCCCTACAAAATTTGTTTTCTGCATGACCATTTATTGTTTTGTCATATATTATTTCCTCTTTGGCAGTGATTTATTTTTTTAAATGATATTATAAAAAGAAAACTACAATATTTATTAAGTGATTTAAAAAAAAAATCTCTGTTTAACCTAAGAATACATTTTTGTGTTTCCATTCCTGTAGCCATTAAGAGTAATGACAGAAAGAAGGAGAAAGCTAGTAAACTTCAATGTTTTATAAATTAAATTCCTTATATTCCCTAGCCTATGGTTAAGAATAATGACGATTTTGAGATGCCCCATTAAAAGTAGTACACTTCCTGAAATCTGTCACCTCCACTTTGCTTTACTGCCTTTTTTCCTTAAGATATCGTCTCTCGTCTGACATGTTGCAGTCCCGCTCATCTTCCCACAAAGATTTCTGTGTTTCATCAGAGTATTATCTCTGTCCAATGCGTTCTGAAAGCCCTTTGTCCTTCCCTTAGTATACTGGAAACACTGTACTTTGCCTTTTTGGTCACCAGATATAGTCCGCTTTGGATGGAGCTCCTGGAGTTGCTTTATCTGTATCCCATTTTCCTCTCTCTTTTTTTTTTCTTTTAACCATTCAGCCTATCCTGAGGATTCCAGTTCTATCCCGCCCGCTTATGTCAAGGTTACAATCAGGTAGGCAGCTATCTTTGTACAAATCTTGATAGAGGGGCACTATAGATATAAAGTTAGATTCTTCAAATTCTTTAGAGAGATAGAGATACAGCCTATAAAGCAAAAGCAAAGTTCTGGAAGGAAAGGATTAAGCAGAACAGGCTGTAAGACAGTATCTCCAGTTATGGGGGAGAGGGTGAGTCTGTGAAAGAATGAAGGCGGCTGACCCAGTCTAATCTCCTTATAAACGTGCTAATGACAGATCTAGCAAGCAACGGAGGTTTCATATGGGATTCTTCAATAGGATGCACTTGGTTTCCTAAGATTTCTTTTTATTTTAATTAAGATATAATTGACATATAACATTGTGTTTGTTTCAGGTGTACAACAGAATGATTGGATATATGTAAATATTATAAAATGATTTCCACAATAAGTCCAGTTAACATTCATCACCACGCATAGTTACAATTGTTTTTCTTGTGATGAAAACTTTGAACGTCGACTCTCTTAACAACTTTCAAATATTCAATACAGTATTGTTAACTATAGTTATCATGCTGCACGTTATATCCACAGAACTTATTTTATAACTGAATGTTTATATACCTTTTGATCATTTTGCTTACCCCCCACCTCTGGCAACCACCAATCTGTTCCCTAGAATTTCTTACGGAAAAAAAGAAAGCTTTGGGCTCTGTAGATATATGGCACATGGCTCATTGGAAAATATCATATAAGCCGTGCAATGAACTGAGTGTAAGAAATGTGTCATGATAAAATGGCTCTCTTGTGACAAGTGACGTCAATTGTATACATGGCTTAGAGGTCCATGTCTTAGTTTTCTATTGCTACTGTAAAAATTCACCACAAACTTAGCAACTTAACAACATAAAGTTTTTAATCTTACATTTCTGTAGGTTCAGAAACCTGATACAGGTCTCACTGGGTTAAAATCAACCTGTCAGCAGGGCTGCGTTCCTTTCTGAAGGTTCTAGGAGAGAATATTTCATGGCCTAGTCCAGCTCCTAGAAGCTGCCCACATTAATTCATGGCCCCCTTTCTCCACATGCTCTCTGTGCTCTGCATCTTCCTTCTTCCACTTTTGAAGACCCTTGTGATTACACTGGGTTCACCTGGATAAGCCAGGTTAATATGCAAATCATAAAGTCAGTTTGTCAGGAGCTCCCCTGAGCTGCCAGGAGCCAGAGTAGTCAATTAAAAACAACAAGCCAAAATTAAAGAGTAAAGTCTTTAATCACTTACTGTAATGTTGTAAACAAGAGTCTAAAACTGGGGAAAGTGTAGACTTCCCTCTCTCCGATCTTAGCCCAAGGAACGGCATAGCTGGGGAGGGTCAGGCGGGTTAGCACAGATGTGAGGGCTCTCCTACTGCCGAGGGAACCCCAAACAAGAGGCTCTGGCAATTTTATGGACCTTGGGGAACGGGGAAGGAAAAAGAGGGAGGTCTAAGAGTAGAAAAGTACTGATTACTGAGGCAGAGCTGGAAAAAGTGTCCCTTCAAGGTTTCCTCCTCCTCCTTCCATAAGGGGGCCTTGTGAGAAGCACCTGAAGTCCTCTGCTGGAGAGACCTCGGAATGCAGTCTCTGGAATTGGAATGCAAAAATAGAAGCACGGCTAGCCAGAGGGCTCTGAGTCCTTGACTGCTCTTCTTTCCAGAGACTACAGTGCGTTGGCTGTGCATCATGTCTGAGGTAGGGAGGGCAGCTCTCTTCTGTGAAAAGCCTGCCTGGTGAAGCCTTTGTAATTGCCTATGGTTAGGTCTGAAAATCACACACAGGTATTTTGGCCAGGAGCCAGGTACCTCACAGCTGATTGGCAAGCATCTACAGCCTTAATGCCTCCTTTCTATGTAACATACCATACTCACAGATTCTGGGATGTAGGACATGGACACCTTTGGGGGGGCCATTATTCTGGACCATAGCTGACATGTTAATCTGGGCCAGCGTGCATGCTTTGAGGTCAGCAAAGACTCAGAGAGCTGCAGTGACATACCAAGACCTATCCCTGCTCAGCCACTTCCTCATGATGACGTATATGCTTGAAATGAGGCATAGAGCCTGATATGGGAAAGAGCTCTTATTTGAGTGATTCTGACGTGGCAATCTGATTCTCTGTGTTATCTAAGATGACTTACAAATCGTGGCCTGACCTGGGTCTCATTAACTCTTGAATTTCATCTATCACTACCCCCAATTCTGGACCAGCTACACTGGCTGACTTGCTGCTCTGCAAAAATGCCAGGCATATTCCCACCTCAGGGCCTTTGCACTTTCTGTTGCTTCTGCCTGGAAGGCTTTTCCCTTCACTTCCTCCAAGCATCACTCAAAAGTCATCTTTTTAGTGATGTCTTCCCTGGTCCTATATCAAAAATTGCACTTCTTACAGCCAGTATGCTCTGTCCCACTTCCTTACCTATTTTTATCCCCAATATTATCAAAGCTATTCTATATAACTTACTAATTTATCTTGTTTTGTTTTAGTTGCTTCTTTCTCATTCACTGCTGATTCACCAGTATTAAAAACTGTTCTTGGAACATAGTAGACTCCAATAAATATTTGATAAATTAACAAATATAACACACAAAAAACTTTATTTTGCTAATATTGTTTTAATTTCACAGCATAATATTTATATGTAACAATTGTTTCCTGTCATTGATATTAATACCAGGAAGCTAGAGAGTTAAAGAGGACAGAGATATTTTGTCATCTCATCATTACATTGGGCAGGTAATTATGTGTTTGAAGAAGGATATTAATGATTCTCTCTTTCTGAAGCAAGAGAAGCTGCCAATCATCTTATTGTCTAAATAGCATGTACTCCAAACAGGTAAATATTTGGAGTGCATATTTTGGTACAGGACTCTCCAGGTATAAAGATATGTCAAACTGAACACTGACAAGTACTTCAGACTCAATATATACGAGAATGTTGTAGAAACATCTGGCGGTCAGGCCTACTGAGTCTTCTTTCCTGTGGGGAACATGGGAGACCAACACTTTCTCACTGTTTGATGTGAAGGCAATGAGTGGTTCTACACCAAAATTTTTGGGATGCAGTTAAAACAATGCTTAGAGACCAATTTATAGCTGAAAATGCCTGTGTTTACTTTTTTAAAAGAAACATCTCAAAACTAAAACCGCATCTTCTTCCTTAAGACCTTGGAAAAGAAGAGCAAACAAAACTGGTACCACGCAAGAAATACATAATAAAGAATAGAAAAGATATTAATGAATTTAAGAAAACAAGTTAGATAAACGATAGAGAAAATCATTGAAACCAAATGGTAATTCTTTGCAAAAGTCAACAAAATGACAAA
This sequence comes from Equus quagga, assembly GCF_021613505.1. NCBI lineage: Eukaryota > Metazoa > Chordata > Mammalia > Perissodactyla > Equidae > Equus > Equus quagga. The sequence continues at coordinate 5,510,079 of NW_025798627.1, read as the reverse complement.
ACTTTAGCTAGACGACTGAGCAAGAAAAAATGAGAGAAGTCTTAAATTATAAAAATTGGGGAATTCAAGAGGAAATATCACCTTCAATCTACAGAAATATAATGATTATAAGGGAATACTTATATGAGTACGCGAATAACTTTGAATTCATGAATGAATACATGGATAAGTTTATGCCCACCAGTTATATTTCTATATAACTTGTTTGTTTTGTTTCAGATGAAGTGGACAAGTTCCTAAAAAGATACAAACCACCAAAATTGACTCAAGAAAAAAGAGAAAAGGTAGATTGACCTATAACAAGAAAAGAGAATGTATTAATCATCTAAAAACTGCCCACAAAGAAAAGCCTAGGCCTAGATGGCTCCACTTGTGAGCTTTGCCAAACATTTAAGAAAGATTTAATACCAAATATTCACAAACTCTCCCAAAAAGTTAGAAAAAAGAATACTTCCTAGCTTATTCTGTGGGGTCACTATTATGTTGATTCAAACTAGAAAAACACATCACACGCATAAAAAGAAACGTACAAACCAATCTCTCTTATGAATAAAGACACAAAAATTCTCAACAAACTACAAGCAAACCAAATGCAGTAACCAATAAAAAATTATACATGATAAACAAGTGGGATTTATTCTAGGAATACAATGTTGGTTTACATTTGAAAATCAATTAATGTGATACAACATATCAATAGAATAAAGGCTAAAAACCTTATGATCATCTTAATACATGCAGAAGGAGGATTTGATAAATCCTACACTCCTTCATGATTAAAATTTTCCAATAAATTAGGAATTCAAGACAACTTCTTAGGCCTGATAAAAAGATCTGTGAAATTTCCACAGCTAACATCATACTAAATGATGAATGATGAATGCTTTCCTGTAATATCATAACAAAAGAAGAATGTGTTCTCAAGCAACTTCGATATAGCATTGTATTGGAGGCTTTAGCCAGGTTAGTTAGGCGAGAAAATGAAATCAAAGGTAGCCAAATTGGAAAGGAGGAAATAAAACTATTTCTATTTGCAGATACAAGGATCTTGTATATAGAAAATTCTAAGGAATCCACTAAAATACTATTAGAACCAATAAACAAATTCAGTGAAGTTATACGATATAAGGTCAAGATATGAAATGAATTGTATTTCCATACATTAGCAATGAACGATCCAAAAACAAAGAAAATGTTCCCATTTTTAATAACATCAAAAATAATAAAATAATTAAGAATAAATTTTAAAAAAGAATGAAAGTTTGTCCTATCAAAATCTCAGCTGGTTTCTTCACAGAAATGGACAGGCTAAATTGATCCTAAAATACATATGGAATTGCACAGTACCCTAAATAGCTAAAGCAATCTTGAAAAAGAAGGACAAAGTTGGAAGACTTATACTTCTTAATTTTAAAATTTACTACAAAGCTACAGCAAACCAGACAGTATGGTACTGGCATGAGGATAGACAAATAGATTAATGGAACAGAACTGAACATCCAGAAATAAACTCACACTTTCATGGAAAATGAATTTTTGACAAGGATGCCTACTCAACAGGAAGAATGATCCTTTCAATGAATGATGCTTTGTGAATTATACATCCACATGCAAAAGAATGAAGTTGTACCCCTTCCTCACTCCATTTATCAATATTAACTCAAAGTGGTTTACAGGCATAAATAGAAGAACTAAAACTACAAAATTCTTGGAAGAAAATAGAGGAGTAAAACTTTGTAACTTTGGGATAGGACAATCCTTCTTGGCTATGACACCAAAGCACAGGAAACAAAAGAAAAATAAATAAATTGGAGTTTATCAAAATTAAATCTTTTTACTGAATGAAACACTACAGAGAAAGTGCAAAGACAACCCATGGAATTGGGAAAACTGTTTGCAAATCACCTATGTAAGAAGAGACTTGTATTTAGAATATATAAAGAATATTTACAACTCAAAAATATAAACACAACACAATTAAAATTAGGAAAGGGGCTTTAATAGACATTTGTCCTAAGAGTATATACAAATTGCCAACAACCACATAAACAGATGCTGAATATCATTAACCATCAGAGAAATGGAAATCTAAAACACAATGACATACCACTTCACTCCAACCAGGATGACTATAACCAAAAAGGCAAAAAATAACGAGTACTGACAAAAATGTGGTGTAAATGGAACCCTCACATACTGCTGGTGGGAGTGTAAATAATACAGCTGTTTTGGAAAACACTCTGGCTGTTTTCAAAAGCTTAAATATAGAATTACCATATGTCTCAGAAATTCTTTTCCTAGATACATACTCAAGAGAAATGGAAATACATGTTCACACAAAAGCTTGTACACAAAAGTTCAAAGCCACAATATTCATAACAGCCAACAGGTAGAGAGAACCCAAATGTCTATCAGCTGTCCCATGGATAAAGAAAATGTGGTATATCCACACACGGAATATTATTCAGCAATAAGAAATAATGAAGAGCTGATACATGCTATGACATGAATAAATCTTGAAAATATTAGGCTAAGTAAAAGTAACCAGTCACAAATTACCACAGTTATTTGTTTCCACTTATTTAAGACTTCCAAATGGGCAAATCTATAGAGACTGAAAGCTGATTAGTGATTGCTTAGGGCTAAAAGGGTTAGGAAGAAAAATGAGAGTGATTGATAATGAATATGGAGTTTCTTTGAAGACAAAAATGTCTTAAAATTGAATGTTGTTATGATTGCCCAACTCCGTGAATATGCTATAAATCATTGAATTGTATACTTTAAGTGGATGAATTTTATAGTGTGCTAATTACATCTCAGTAAGTCTATCTATAAAACAACAACAAAGAGTAATTCTTATCAATAGACTGCATTGAAGTGACTTGTGTCACTTCTGGGCTGAAGCATTCAATGCCAGTGCAGAGTCCCCTGTGTTCTTATTGACGTATTGATCAGTTCACGCTGCGATAATACTGTGCAATAACCTAAGGTGTCTGCTTTCTGACAATGACATTGACTTAGTTTCTTGCTGAAACTGAGAGCCAGCTTGAGATCAGCTAGGCTTGCATGTTCTTCGCTTTCAGTCTAGGACCACATTCTGAAGGGACAACAGCTCCTGGGGCATGCTTTTTAAGAAAAATGGCAGAAGGGCAAGGGGTCCTGCCAAACCACAAACATGCATTTAAGGCCCCTACTTCATGTGCTTCTGCAGACATTCTAGACATTCTATTGGCCGATGCAAGTAGTATAGGCGAAGCCCAGAATCAGTAGGGATGCATAATCTATTTCACAGGAGGGAAGAGGACAGCATATATATTGGCTTAAAAACAAGAAAATCCTCCACATTGTGTTACATAATGTAGAGGAGGCCTTTGTTGGTGTGATGGATGTGCAAGATTGAAGCAGTCTCAAAGGTTGTCTATAGAAAACTGCTCCCCTTGGAGAGTTGATGGAACCCACGTGTTAGCTCAATGTTTGCTGCATGAAGCCGCCGAAATTTAGCCTATTCTAACAAATACAAATATTTTTGTCCTAATTTAGTTCTCCTTCTTGACGTTCCTACTGGTATTAATTACTTTCAGAAATCTGGGCACAAAATGTTGGGATATGCTCAAAACATGCTTCTTTTTCTTTATTTATTTTCCCCAAATCTAGACAATTGATAATGTTCAGGTTCCATTTGCAAAATGTACCATATATTTGGCTTCTTTTTTCCTTTTCCTGTTTCTGTCCTACTTATTATTTCCTTTTTATATTTTGGTCCTTATTTTTGCTACTAATAGTTATTGTTAATATTTATTGAATGCTTATTGAGTCCTAGATACTGTCTTAATTATATATACTAAATCTGGGCATTATAATAATTAGACTTTAGAGATCAAATAAATTTCCTCTCAAAATATCAGTGGAAAAAAGTTACTGTGCAGATAAACGTTCCAAGACGCACCAACCAATACTGATGAAATAAACTCAAATTTCTCATTCCAGCAAAAAAGGCTACTATGAATGTGTGCTCAGCTACCTTGCACTTCACCCCACATTAAGTTGGTGATATCTTATTTGAGTACTATTATTCCTGTTTTTTTCCTGTTTTTCATCAAGATGGTCACTGACTGAAATACAGCAGGAGATCCATGATGACTTAGGATGAAAATGTAATTCAGATTTCTTCTATTACATAAACTACATAGATTTTTTAATTCTTTTTTCTTTTTTTTTCTAGATTCTCTTCTTTCCAATCCATTCCACCAGTCACAAGATGGTCTTTAAAATGTAATTTTTCCAGTTTCATTGAGATATGGATATATATTTTTTTGCCAAGGAAGATTAGCCCTGAGCTAACATCTATGCCAATCCTCCTCCACTTTATATGTGGGCCACCACCACAGCATGGCTGATGAGTGGTGTAGGTCTGTGCCTGGGATGCAAACCCATGAACCCTAGGCTGCCAAAGTGTAGCATGCCAAACTTAACCACTAAACCACAGGGCCAGAACCTTAAGAGATAATTAATATACAGTACTGTATAAGTTTTTTCATCAAAAGTTAATAATTAGGGGCTGGCCTGGTGGCACAGTGGTTAAGTTCGCACATTCTGCTTTGGCAGCCTGGGGTTTGCTGGTTCAGATCCCGGGTGTGGACACGGCACTGCTTGGCAAGCCATGCTGTGGTAGATGTCCCACATATACAGTAGAGGAAGATGGGCAGGGATGTTAGCTCAGGGCCAGTCTTCCTCAAAAATAAATAAATAAATAAATTTTCTTAAAGTTAATAATTATACCTGTGAATGATTTCATTTTGCTTTCTTTCTACATGTCTGTCATTTATTCTTTTTGCTGCTTATTAGCACCTACACTAAAAAGTGGTAAGAAACAGAAGGTGAAAATTAAATTGTACAGTTTGCTACTTAATATCTTTCATAGTAAATGATGCAAAATGATTGGCTAAATTTGTATTTCTGGGTTACCTTTGGATTTAATTTTTCTTTATGGCTTTTTCTCACTGGGGCCAGAGCCACATTGCCAAAAGAATACACAGCTTATGCCTATGGAGTGCTGTCACAGCACTTTTGAATAACTGATATCTGAATGAAACGGTGACTAAAATTGCAATCAACAGGATAGTAAATGACATTTGAAGACAAATGATCTTCACAAATGTTTTCACACAATAATATTTAACAACATATTTTTTCTATGAACCATTAATTAAACCTAAGATTCCCTCCCCCAGATCCCATTACACACCACACATGTACACATACATACACAGATGTACACACACACATCTACACACATTCACATAGGAATCAGTAGCTTTTCCGACTCATGAGTGTCTCTAATAAAATAACCTATATGAAAGCACAATGAGTACTCCCTACAGGGAGTGAAGAATTTACGGGCATCATCCCCTTAGGTGCTAAGCTGTGACTCTTAAAAATTAACTCTGTATCTATTAGAGCTAGAATAATGAATAAAAGATGGCTCTGTTAAGCCTAGAGAATGGGTTCAAGCCTAATTCTCTTATAATTAAGTAATAAGGTCATAGCTTATGAGATCTTTTCACTGGGTTCTATAAAATATTATAATTGCTCTGCCTCTGTTTCGCAGCTTATTCTTCCTGCGAGACTGATGAGAATAACAAGAAGTAGACATCAATTAAAACATAATCTCAGACTACATTTCTGCTAGTATTTTAAAAGCATAAGAACAGTACTAGCCCAACAAAAAATGGTGAAGTAGGCAAAGTTTTGTCTTCATCACCACTTTAAGCCTTATTTTCTGCATGTTTTCTGTATTGCAGCAATTGTTTAAATATAGATCTTACAGATTGTAAATATATACCTATGTGTGTATAAGCTGTACATTTTTGTACATTTTATTTGTAGTCTGTATTTTTATGAAGATCATCCATCATGTTTTCACTTTCACCTGGGTGAACTTCTTTATGAAGTCTCATAGCTCTACGCCCATACTTATTATAGCATGCATTCTATTACTCTGTAAATTTATAATTTTATATCACAAATATAATGATTGCCAAGGGCTGTGGAAGTGTGGTAATGGAGGATTGCTACTCAGGAACTATAAAGTTTCAATTAGCAATCTCTTTCTTATAATCCATATAGTTGCAGTGCGTGGGAGAATAAATTCAAAGATTGATAGAGAAAAGAAAAAGAGGAACAAAAACAACATGAGACATGTAGAAAGCAAAACATAATATGGTAGATAGAAATCCAAGGATTTCAATAATAATGATAAATATGAATGGATTGAATAATCTACTTAAAGATAGGGATAGTCAAAATGGATTTAAAAAAAACCAAGACGCAACTATATTCTGTCTTCAGGAGACACACTTTGGATTCAAAGATAAAAACAGATTTAAAGTAAAATAATGAAACAAATTTAGCAAAAGTGTGCAAACCTTGCACATCAAAAGCTATAAAACATTGTGCAAATAAATTAAATAATACCTAAATAAAAGGGAAGATATCTTATGTTGACGGGTTGGAGGACCTCATGGTATTAAGATAGCAATACTCCAGAAATTGATCTACAGATTCAGTGCAATTCCTATCAAATTCCAGTTGATCATTGTGTGAAAAATTGACAAGTTGATTCTAAAACTCACAGGTAAATTCAAGAGACACAGAATTACCAAAACAATCTTGGAAAGGAAGCACAGGGTTGTAGGACTCACACTTCCTGATTTCAAAACTTACAACAAAGCTACAGTATTCAAAACAGTGTGGCACTGGCATAAAGATGAGCATATGCATCCATAGAACAGAAGTCAGAGTCCAGAAATACATTGATTTTTGACAAGGGGGCCAAGACAATTTAATGGGGAATATAATATTCTTTTTAACAAAGGGTGCCTGGATTACTGGACATTCACTTGAAAAAAATGATGTTTGACCTCTTTCTCATGCCACATATGAAAACTAACTCAAAATGAATCATAAACATAATATATATCTAACATAAGAGCTAAAACTATAAAACACTTAGAGAAAATATTGGGGTAAATCTTTATGAATTGGGGTTAAGCAAAGCCTTCTTAGATATAATATCAAAAGCACAAGTAACAAAAGAAACAGTAGACAAATTGGACTTCATAAAAATTAAAGCATTTTTAAGCAAATGGCATCATCAAGAAGTGAAAAAAAACACAAAATAGGAGAAAATAGTTGGAAATCATATATCTGATAAGGCACTTGTATCTAGAATATAAAGAATGCTGAAATTCAATATTATAGACCCTAACTAACCCAACTAAAAATGGGCAAAATATCTGAATACATATTTCTCTAAAGCACATGAAAAGATGCTCAGTCGCATTAACCTTCAGGAAAGTGCAAATCAAAACCACAATGAGATACCACTTCACATCCACCAGGATTGCTGTAATCAAAAAGGCAGATAATAACAAATATTCACAAGGCTGTGGGGAGATTAGAACCCTGTTGCACCGCTAGTGGGAGTGTAAAATGGTGCATCATTTTGGAAAGCAATCTGATAATTCTTCCAAAGTTTAATCATATATTTACCGTATGTCCCAGTAATTTCTATCCTAGATATATACCCAAAAGAAATGAAAATATATGACCACACAGAAGATTTTACATGAATATCCATTGCAGTATTTTTATAATAGGCAAAAGTGGAAACAACTCAAATTGACATTAACTGATACCTGAATAAATAAAATGTGATATACCCACACAGTGGAACATAATCTGGCAATAAAAAGAAATGAAGTATTGGTACACGCTACCACATGGATGAACTTTGAAAACATGTTAAGCGAAAGAAGTCCATCACAAAAGACCACATATTGTATTATTCCATTTATATGAAATGTCCAAATTAGTCAAATTTATAGATACAGAAAGTAGATTAGTGGCTGGCTAGGGCCCTGGGTATTCAGGAAGTAAAGGATTTTAAGTCTGTTTTAATGACTATGGAGTTTCTTTTAGGGATGAGAATGTTTAAAACCAATCATGATGATAGTTGCACAAGTCAGAAAAAATATGAAAACCCTTGAATTGTCCAGTTTAAATGGATGAATTGGATGGTATGTGAAATGTAGCTCAATAAAGGTGTTAAAAAGTGTACATAAAAGAGGTCAGGGCTAAATAAATAATAGCACATACAAAAAAGTGTAAACAATATGGAGGCAGAAAGTAGAAAATCAAACCCACATTAAGATAAGTATTCTTAGATGCTAAGTATCTGTTGAAATCAGTATGTTGAAGGAAATACGTTAACAATTCAAGACACCCTTTGGTAGTTGTGCACAATAGAACAGTGGGCTCTATATTTAGTAAGGAAAAGAAAGACTTCACAAGATGCAGAGGCAAGGGAAGCAGATCAAGAAGAAAGACTCTTCTTCGAATCTCATGAATTAAGCCAACATCTTAACTCTTCTTTGTTGGGCTTGAGTATCTATTGGCCTAGCTCCCTGTGCTGCTTTCCATGGTAACCAGTGTGGAAAATAGATGACTTTTAGAATTTCCTTTCTTTAAATCTCCTTTTGAAAATTAAACTATTGTCAACTGGGAACTTTGGTAAAAATAATGAAACAGAGGATAAAAAGATAACATATTTTTAAATGCTTGAATATTTGTGATTTATGAATCCTCAGAATTTAAAATCTTCACTCACTCTGTATATGACACATTTCTAGGACCATTGTGGACATCAGGTCAGTAAAATTAGTTCTAGCCATCTGTTAATAACTAACTATGATTTTGTAGTGAGTGTGTGATTCGATTTGTAATCTGATATACACAGGTGTGCCTCGCTGGTATAATTTAGGCTTCCTTCTTTGGGTGGGAAAGCCTCTTCATGGGAATTGAGCACTTGAAAGCTGTACAATTCTTCTAGCACAGCAGGATGGTATAGTGAACTGAAGCAGAAATTTATTAAATAGTAAGTTTCAAGGATACTCTAGCAATTTGGGGAAATGTAATCCAATATTCTGGCCATAGAGGATAGATACATCCCTTGTTCCCCAAAATATATTTTACAAACACAGTACACAGATTTCTACAGTATTCCATTGTGCAGTGCCCCGAAGTTCAATGTCTCCCACCCTTGTACATTTCATTTTTAGAAATAGAATTTTCTTCAAGAGAAAGAATATCGAAACAACATTTGTCCACTTCTACAGGAAGAAAACAGTTCATTTTTTTTACTTTAATTTTATGCCACTGGTCTACGAATTTTTGTACGATATACACTCTTATAGGTCTTATCAATGCGCTTGTATCTAACAATCAACTCTGTTAATAATCCCCGCAGGTCGATCTTTAGCCCCACAGAATTAAAAAAAACTATCTGCCTTTGGACAAATTCATTTGGGAGTTCCACCTTTTTCTCAAAATCAAATCATGCAAAGTAAAAATTACCTTTTTTCCCCTCTAATTCATAATCCTTTCCACACTTTGTCTACTCCTCTTTCCTTTGTAGTTTTGTTCCTTCTTTTGTTTTTTCTCCTTTTTCCTTCTTTCCTTCCATTCTTCCTTATTTCTTTCCTTCTTTTCTTCCTTCCGTCCTTTCTCCTCCTCTTCTTCCCTCTCTTCCTTCTGCCATCCTTGCTTCTTTCTATCACTCTATCTTTATTTTATACAATGTGATACTTCTCCCAGACAGCTCCAAAACCTTGGATAATCTTTAACTGATCCCTCTTCCTTATAAATGTCCATTCCAACACTGAGCCTCCCTAAAATATACACGTAGTCCCCCAGATTTGCCCTTTATAATGATTCTCTTAATATGCCCTTCACAACAGTTCACCAGAACCATTACGAAGGACAAAAATAGGGGACTAAATATATATTTACCACATTACATATATCCATTTCTATTTACTACTCTACACTAAGTCCATATTACTTTATGCTTTCTAACTAGCCCCTCTGCACTGTCTTAGCTCAATCTTTCTTGAACGCTGCTTACAAATTCTTTAATCATTATCATCTCTCTATAAAAGCTATTTTAATGAACATGCATTGCAACAAAATAAAGTTCAAATTACTATGTAGCATTTAAGTCCTCCCTACTCTCACTTCTGTCACTTCCCAGCCAGGTTCCCCATTTATCCATAATAATAACCCTCTCCACCAGGTCCTTTGAAAGCACTACTACTCCTTTTATGACTGTGTAACTAATAGTCATTCTTTAAGGGCTTTCTCCATTACAGCTTTTCCTGATGTCTCCCCACATTTATGGCATTTAATGCCGGCCCGAGCTATACAGAATTTTTTACATGCTTCTTTGTATTAGAGTGTTTATTTTTTTAACTACTGTGTTTTCCAATCTAGATTGTGAAACTTTCAAAAATGGGAATAATATTGCATACTTCCCTATATTCTCTAGAAGAGAGCACATGTATATCAGAGTACTGCATACACATTGCTCCTCTGATAAAACTTTGGTGATGATTTAACTTATAATTTGTATGAATTTACATGCATTTACAGTGATTATTATGTAACTAAAGTAAGAGTGCAAAGTAAAGAACAGAGGTGGGCTTTGAAGCCAGATAAACTTGGATGCAAATCACACTATTTACATATATTTATCTGACCTTGGAATAATTATTAACATCTCTGACTTTTTTTCATTTTAAAATGGAGTTAATATCAACTTTTTCAAGTCATTGTGAAATTAAAAGTAAGCAGCAAAATTAGATCACCTGTAAAGGTTCCTGGATAATCCCTCGAATAGTAAAAAAAAAACAAAAAGGCACGGTTATTACTACATTTTAATATATTTACAATGTAGAAATGAAGGGCTTTTTAATATAACAATATCAAATTTTACATTGAATAGTGAGTTGCTGAAGTTTTACATTTAGCAATTTAATAGACGAATATGAAAAAATTCTGTGAAATGATTATAGTTATTTAATTTGGTGGCTTTCAGTTCCGCAAAAGATTAGACTTGATTATTTAGGCAAGCTAGAATCCTAATTCCTCTGTAGCACTTGGGAAGTCAGTCAAAAAAATAGATTAACCCTGAGTGACTAAAAGCCACACTTGCGTAGAATTTGTCTCACTCAAACTTATATTTACTCTATGTATGTGGCTTCTCAACTATCACACACATTGTGCAAAAAGCAATAACTTGCATTGACGTTATCTACACTGTGTATGTCTCTATTCAATTACATCCCACCTTAAGCAATTTTTTCCTACACTGCATCGATTTGGTTGTTTTTTAACCTTCTCTCATTTCTTCCCTTCAGTCCTCTTTAATTCCAGACGGTACATCAAGATGTCTTTGCTGATTGTTTTGTAATAAAATCTCTCACAGCCAAGGAGAATAGATCTTGTGTTTATAGGAGAAAAATACAGCAATAAGCCGGGACGTGAGAGGAACAATTCTTTAAATATACCCAAAGCAGTGGTGTTGGCAATTTTTTGGTAATCTTTACCTTACTTGAAGATAGCTTGATGCTGATGTGAATGAATTTCAGGTCATATTTTCAGTTTGAGAGTCAGGTTCAGGGGGAAGAGAAAAATAATTTAGAAATCAGTAGCCCATGATTTGAAACCTGGTTCCATTATTCACTACTTTTGTAATTTTGAACAGCCTACTTAATCTTTTAACCTGGAGAATGTGCATCTATAAAAAAATGTGGTATGATCGCAATGGCATTATGGAGAATTAAAAAGATTGTGTAGGACACCCTGCATTTTCTAGGAATAATTCTCAGAAGACACAGAATCTGTTGGTTTAAAGAACTTTCTCAGAAATCAAAATTACAGGGCAAATATTAAATTTGGCTGAGAAGGAGATATATATATGTATAGAGAGAGAGATTAATGAGAGATTAATTTTATCATCAATTTGTGTATAATTTTGATATTTTTAATAAAAATAAAACCCGCAACCTGGAATCATTATAGCTTATTGGAAAATGTCTTTTAGTGACAAATAGGCCAACTTAAAATGTAAAAAACTTGTAATATGAATAGATATTTTTCTAATGTATATAGGACTTAAATACGCTTATTCTCAAAAATCTTGAGCACAGTTACCGTAATTAGTGTGCACCACACGAGGAATTTGCACTGGCCCATCACCCACATTTGACAAATGGTGATGGTTTGCAGCTAGAATAAGCACAGTTGCTTTATATTTATCATGCATGAGTTTAATGGTTGGCTTATCTTCCTTTATTGGAAATCCATTGTAATCTATACTTAATGGATATAAAGTGCGTCCAGGAAATGTTTTCCAATCATAAGCACTAAGAAGCTATACCCTAAGGATTTAAATATATTACAATGCAAAGTAAACTACAGTTTAAATATTCAATGGGGTAGGAAGCTTCCAGAAATAATATCTAACAAGACATCAATGCTGAGGTAAGAGAACAGACACTGTGGTAAATAAATATTTAAATCTCAATATTTGATTCTCAATACATGAAAACAAGTGGTACAATGGATTCATGTAGAATTCTGTCTTGTCTATTAAGTCACTTTTATCAAGTGCAAACTCTAAATAGAACTGGGGGAAGTGTAAAAATACAGACATTTTGCTGAGAGTGCAGATGTGAAAAAGACGTTGAAATAATACAAATGCCAATATATATGCAGTGATATTATTTATAAAGGTAGACATAGGGGAAAGATAATTTTTTTCTGTAATTTTAGGCACTACAATCATCAGATGGTCTCCTAAGCATCTAGTTCAATATTCATAGTTATTTTTAAGGAGTTATTTTACATTGCAATTTTGGAAAGTTCCATATAGCTATTTAGACCTTAGATATGTCTTATCTCAACATTTTATAACCTTTTATTTTTCGGATTCAGTTGTGAGTTTGGATTCCTCAAGCAGTTGGCAAGACTTTACCTCTACATATTGAGGAGGTAGCCTGTTCTATTGTCTCTCCTCCATGTTGTCACCTGGTAGCACATTTCAGAGCATCTCTTGGTGTTCCAATCACCTGGAGTGAAGTCTGTTGCAGAGAAATCCGCTGTGCTGAAAGCGATGGTAGAAGTGAATTTTATGTACTGGGGAATGCATTTTAGAAAAGAAAAAAAATGCACATCTGGTGAATTGACAATTTGTAAAGAGAAATTTTCAAGCAGAGCAGTGTTTGTCATAAAAGTTATTTACACTTAAACACAATTATTGATTCTTTTGAAGGATTAGCACGTAGAGGCTCATTATAACGCTGCTTTGGGATTAGCAGTCTTTTTCTGATGACAAAAATCAGAACAAATTTCTGACTATAAACTTTTTCCAAATGCTGGGTTACCTAACAGTTGTCATTTTTAGATTTACTTCTTTAAAATAATGATGAAAATATCGTTAACTCCTTTTGTTCTTTAATGACTGCCCTTTCTTATATCGTATTTTCTTAAAATCATTTATGACGTTGCATGACCAGCCTACCGTCTATTTCTCCAGCCCCTTTGTACCTCATACTTTAGACTCAGAATTATAAACCTTGGAGAGGTCACTGTAGACAATCTCGCTTTGTGCCTCCAAGCTTTTATTCATTTCACATGCTTCTTTTTGTACCTGTTCACTGTTCTGTGCCACGGACACAAAATAAAGCCTGGTCCAGATGTTACTCTTTCTATTATAAGATTCCTTCCCTTCATCTCTCTAATCCTTAAAAAACACAAGTATATCTGCCCTGTGCTTACATCTGTTACTGTTCCTACCTTACACATTGACATTTTCAGATTGCATACTGGTCTCCACCATGCTATGGATTCGTTTGAGTAGACTGTGTTTATCTCTGCGTACCCAGCGCCTGACATTTGGAAGGTGCTCATTTAATGTTTGCTAAACTTCTGAAAGAAATAAATCTTTATATTATTCTACTTTTTTCTTCAACGAGATTTTCCCCCTCAATTTTGTGGTCATTTTTTATTTCCTTTATCATTTACCCTACTTATCTTAATACTACGTAACCATTTAGTCTTTTTTTTACAGAATAACATTTAGAAATCTGTTAATACCTTAGGCAATAATTTTAGAGTAATAGCAGCAAAAATGAATCCTGTGAAATAAATAGCTACTGAAAATTTGAAAAGAGAATTTTTGTGTGTGTGTGTGAGGAAGATTGTCACTGAGCTAACGTCTGGTCCAATCCTCCTCTATTTTGTATCTGGGACACCACCACAGCAGGGCTTGATGAGCAGTATGTAGGTCTGTGCCCAGGATCCAAACTTGCAAACCCCAGGCCGCCAAAGTGGAGTGCATGAACTTAACCACTATGCCACTGGGCTGGCCCCGAAAAGAGAATTTAAAAAATATATATTTTGGTTCCATGTATGATATTAACACAGTATTATGAGATAGATTCTTAGAATACATATTTTAGTGACCAAAAAACCTACTTCTATTAAATATATCACCTTATATATGTGATTACACACATATTACACACATATATATAATTACACATATATAATTTTAGTGTCTTTCAAAATGCTTTTCTTTCCTTGAGTAAGCATTTTGTCTATGCTAGTGGTTTTTAAACAATAAAAGAAAAATATGTGTAAGTCTAAATTTTAGCTAATCTCCCATTATAGCTATCTTAAATTACAAATTCATGAATCTAGATTAATGAGCTTTTGCTTTGGGCACGAATTACTTGTATGATGCCTTGAGGTATTTGCTAAAGATTAATGTAATTCTAAGAACTATAAAATTATATGGGAATAAATCATGGGCGTAGAAAATTAAGGAGGTTGCTTTTGAGGAGTAATCTGTGCCATCCAACATATCAATGCTAAAGATAGACTCCTGGCAACTCAGTTTTGTTGCATTGGAGGCTTGAAGAGAATAGATGATGGTAAAGCCTGTGTGGAGAATGGGGGCTGACTGCAATCAGGCAGGGAAGAAAAATATACTGCAGATAAACACTGAAACAAAACATAGATTTATATCCATAGGCATCAACTCTGGGAAACGGCAGCAGCAGACATATCACACTGTCGTATGGTCATCTCAAATGGGATGGTTCCTTTGGAGCCCATGAATCATTCAGCCTATGAGGCAAAGAAGCTGCTTGTGAAGCAGCAATTGATCATAGTCCTACAGTAGTGACTACAGTGAGTGAGCACAGACTACAAGTGTACACTGGGCAGAACAAACCCCAGCTAACAAATCAGTCACATCAGCACACAGAGAAACAGGAGAGCGGACGGACACTTCTTGTCACTACATCTAGGTACAAGGGATAGCATTACGTAAAACATAAAAAGGTAATTTTGAGATTCTCAAATGAGGTAATATTCAGTTTACATACTTATCATACAATCTCCCTATAAGTTGTTTTTTCATATTTTTATGATTTAAGACAAAATTTCTAAGAATTTTATGTATTAGATGAACACAAAAACTTTGAGATAGTTTCTACTAGTAAACTTCCACAAAATTCAGCTGTTTCACAAACTGCGTTTTCTCCAGAAGAATTTTGGCTCATTATTATACACAAAGTGGTTTGTGCCCCTAAAAAGACATTGACCTCCCCTTATGTACAAGTTCATCAAGGGAACAGCATTTGCATTTCGAACTCTCTGAATCCCAGAGATCGTGGTTACACAGTCTACAAACAGTGTTTCTGCAAGCAATTTTAATCTATGAAAGCAATTGTGGATAGGTTTTCAATGGGATTTATGGCAAAATAATTGTTTTCCTTATGTATTTTTAAATTAGACTTAGATTTAGGACATGATCACATCATGTGTTATTGAAAACTCAGGAACTATGCAAAATGTTTCTAAGAGTGACTATTTAGATTTAGAACACAGGCACCACTTTATAAATGTAAATACATTAAAATATTTTCAATTGCATTTGTGTGGAATTATCCATAATTGACATAGCTACTTGTTTATGCATATTAAATACTTGACAGAGAATTTGAAGAAGAAAATATTACACTGAAATTTTAAGTCTTTGTCAATTGAGAAATGAGGACAAATGCATCATTAGAATTATACACTTTTGATGTAAAATTTAACTCAATTTACAAAAAAGTATTTATATCAGAATTTTCTATGTGTATCATGCAAAGAGTGCTGTTTCTTTGTATCAACTAAGGGAGAAAAGATATCTTAGACATTTAATGAAAGCATATTTAATGCACATATATTGGGGGCCTATGAAATAAGAGGTATATTGAAGGCCACAGTAGTAGATTGAGACAAAAAAACATACACAGTTATCCACAACTAGAAGGACCTGCAACTAAGATATACAACTATGTACGGGGGGGTTGGGGAGATAAAGCAGAAAAAAAAATCTGTAGTTAATACTTTGCAGAAGCTTGCTATCTAGTAGGATAAGCAAAATATTTTGCCCAAATTATCATAGTATAAGACAAAATAGATAAGTTCTATTAAAATGAATCAAAAGAAGGGTTATAAAATCAAAGTGTAGGAAGACATTACTCCTTTTGATTGAACTGAAGGAAAGATGATAAAAGAAGTAAAATTTTAATCTTTAGCACAGAAAGAGGGTAGTCCAGTCTTCCAAACAGTTTAACTCCAGAGGATAGACGCAATTCTCGGTAAATACACTTATTCAAGTATGGTTGAAGCACAGGGTCATAGGAAAGGAATTTGGTGACAAATTTTTGGAATATCTAACCTATATTTTTGGTCACTGGCAATGGAGAACTGTTGATTTTCTTTTAGCAGTGAAATTTAATATTCAAGTCTGGGCTGTAGAAAAATGTCTCCTATAGCAATATAATATGAAGATGAAAAAATCTGGAAACATTATGTTTCATTACGACTATCCAGTTAAGAAAGTAACAGAAAGTGATAGACATGAATTGGGGGAGAGAAAGATGGTAGAATTCCAGAGTGAATGTAAATACAAATCTTGGTCTTTTAAGTGGGTGAAAGGGCAGGATCAGAGTCAAGAAGGATATGGATTTGTGTTATCTACATAGAAAAAAAAGCCAGGTAGATTTAATATTACCACTAGTGAAGTCAAAATGAGTGCCAGGGGAGAATGAATCGTTTCATCAATTTGGGCTCCCCTAATCAGTATTTTCCTTCTTGAAATATTTTCTTCAGTGGCTTACAGGAACACGTTACCTCAAGGAATCTTTCCTAACTCTCTGGCAGAGTACCCTTTCTTGCTTCCTCCTTGTAAGGAATTCCGAGATGCACATTACCCAAGGATTTCCTTTGTCTGATAGAAGGAATCAGCCTGGAAAATGTTTAGAAGATAACCCACCCCCGCAACCTGTGAGTTTTCTGAACTCTGTTTTTGAAAACAGCTCTGGCAATAGCTTGGCCTCTTTGGCTTCGCTTCTGCCACCCACTTCACTCTTGGTTTCGTCAGCGCAGACCTGGCCTGGTTCCACTCCATCACAGATGGTCAGGTCCTGGTCTCCAGTCACCGTGCCCCTTCAGTTGTTCTACCTGTCCTAGGGTTGGTAGAGATCCTATTGTTGCTGATCACAAAGACCAACTTTGGCTCTCTTATCAACTGTATAAATAATTTTCTCTATTAAGTGACTTCTGTTAAAAATAGATTGAGTGGTTTCTGAAATTTTTCCAAAATGGATAAAACTATTTTCATCAAGGGCCCTACCACCTGTCATGAGACAGCATTTGTTAATCCTTACAGAGAACCACGTCAATTTGATAGGCTGTTTAGAATTGAAGAAGATTTAACACTAGCTATCCAATCTGCTTATTTTACAAATGATGAATCTGAGGTAATGAGAGTTCTATTTGCAATTATGGGATAGATCTTTGCCATCTGTCAGAGAGAAAATTTTTCTTCATTTGAGGTGTATTGATTGACTGAGGAGTAGAAGCCAAGAATTTAAGAAGTCACTTCTCAAAAGGTAGCTTCATTTCTAGGAGTGGGGATGGGAGTGAAGCTAGTATTGGTAAAAAGAAGTTTATAAAATTTTCATTTTTGTGCAGTAGTATGTTAGGGGAAATTAAGATCTCAATTTTAACATTTCCAAAATGCAGTTAGTTAAACAAACAAAAAAAGGATGGCTTAAGCAGCCATAGCCTTGAGTATACTATAGAAATTCATAATTAATGGTTATATAAAGTTTCAATATCTGGAGATTTCATTGGATCTCATTAAATTTATGCGACAGAATAGCTTGGCTGGAAGTGAAAGCCAGCAGTCATTTTTCCCCACAAAATTACATCCTATGTATAACGGCAATTTATTCAGAGAAAGAGTATTGACTCTATAACCAAAAGTTCCGTTAGAACCGTTATGGGAGGTTATAATTTTGCATTCAGAGATTCTTTAATAGTGATTATTGACCCGTGAGAATGTAGTCATTATAAACTATAAAGATTTCTTTATCATGATAGTTATGTCTTTTTAAAAATGGAAAAAATACTGGATGAGGAATCAGAAGAACAAGTATTGACCACAGCTCGAAAAATTAGCAGACAGCAATTTGAGCACTTCGCTTCTTTGACCACCGCCACCTTATCTATGAATTGGGGCTGAGGTCTGTTCTGACAAGCTCACAGAGCTGATACAAATACAAATAAAAACCATTCTGTATGTTATATATAGAATTTACATGGAGACCATATGTAGTTGTACATATAATAGATATTATATATTAAAATACTATAAATTATATAGATATTTTGGTGATGCTATTAGCATTATTATTTTTGAAAACTTTCTATTGTATTTAGTGAATAGGTTTGATAACTACCAGGTTGAAGTAAAAACTTTATTTAGCTACTAATTATAAATTTCTATACTGTATTTTAGCCTGCTCTATGGAAGAACTTGATTGACTTATGTTGATTTTTCCCTCTATTTTCTTTATTAATATTTAAGTAAAGAAATAGAATTATGAAAAAATAGACAGCTGAAAGGATGAGTGACTATTGAAATGGATGAATTATTTTCAATATAGTAAATTAGCATCAGATTTAGAAGGAATAGATTGGATTACACTCATATACTCACTGGTTTCATCCAAACCCATTTTGCACAATTTGAGGAGTAATAGCTTGTCAGGACACAGATGCAAGAACTCAGCATAATAAGTGATTTTATCTGTGGTTGTGCATCCTGTAATGGGGTGCTTGAACAGTTGTAGAGCAGTGAGGTATCTGAACTCATTATACACAGTTATTATTACTCGTTTTATATCAGTTTGATAGACACCTTAAACATCTCTTATGTTCTCCTTAACCTCTTTTATACTTTTCCCATTGATTTAAATAATAGAAAAATTAAATAAGATGTAATAAAGAATTATAGTACATCCAATCCCTTTTCATGTCTGAGCTGAAGATGAGGTTGGCATTTCAAGGTAATTGTGCAATGAGCATATTGGAGAAAATTGCTACTGTTTCTATAAAATGAAACTGCAGTGTAGAAACTTAGCAGTATTCAGAAAATTGTCAGATCATCATGTGTTCCCACATTGTATCCTCTGATAGTATGCTTCATGAGAACATAGATCTGGAAAGGGTCCAAAGAGATAACCAACATAAAAGCCAAAAGTTAGAACATCTGCCATACTTGTGTGCTTTGGCTCCAAAAATACACAATTTATCTTTTTCCAGGTTTACTGCTTTTTATCTGTCTTCTCCGAAGAAAGGAAAGAAGGAAAGAGGGAGAAATGTAGATGTGAAAAGGCAGGCCTAATGAAACTATGACACTTAGAAGATATTTACAAATGTTGCAGTTTCTATGTAGGCTCTCTTAGCCAAATATAACTTCTTTAGAAACATTTAAGGTAGGTATTCACAAAGACACAGGCCACTCATTCATAAGAAGTTATTTTCCCGGTGCATTTGCTATGGTCATGTGCAAATCTTCAGAGTTGCTATCTTAGTAAAATAACAAAGTAAAGTAACCAGAAAAAGGATCATCATTTTTTCAGCTAGTTAATTGGAACCATATATATATATATATATGTATATATTTTTCCTTTTTCTTTTTCAAAAGACTCTGGTATTCCCCATAGGACAGGAAAGGAGGTTGTGTTTTCAAGCAGGTAATGAAATTAAGTAACTGGCCTCACTGATTTAGATATAGATTCATAAGTCCCTAAAATACAACCTGAAAATAATGCATGTACTGGGAAACTGAAAAATATAATACCAGAAATTTAGCATAGCAAACCCAAACAATGTTTTAAGTTTTAGTAGATTATTTTTCCAGAAGGTTGGATATTAACTGTTTGCCAACTTTGAAAGGAGAGTTGAAATTTAAGCTGTTTACTTTTCCTTTTATAAATTTGAAATTACATTAACTATCTATCTTTCAGGTTTAAAGAAAATATTTTGTTTGTATATTTTGTGTGAAACTGTTGATAAATAATAATCAAATTCTGAAGACTTAAGAATTGTGTTGTATTCAAAGCTATTCCGTTTCTTGGGCATAACTATTGGTTTGAAAGAACAATAACTTCAGGTATAATGAATCTAAAAACACCATAGAATATAAGTTTTTTAGCTTACATTTTTTTTAGACTCTTTTAAATAACAAAAACTGTTTTAAATGATGTAGGTGATTATTTAAAAAGCTAAATATCTAACTAGTTCCTGCAAAAACAATGGAGATATTGAATATTATTGGATACATATATGCACTTTTTTTTCTTTTTTTTAAGGAAGATTAGACCTGCTCTAACTGCTGCCAATCCTCCTCTTTTGCTGAGGAAGACTGGCCCTGAGCTAACATCCGTGCCCATCTTCCTCTACTTTATATGTGGGACACCTACCACAGCATGGCTTGATAAGCGGAGCCATGCCCGCACCCTGGAATCCGAACCCTCGAACCCTGGGCCAGTGAAGCAGAATGTGCGCACTTAACTGTTGTGCCACGAGGCCAGCCCCCATATATACACGTTTCTGTTTAGCAAATCAATTTCACAAATTTATTGGGAATTTATGGGGATGCAATGTTGAAAACAACAGAAAAGTCCTTGTCCCTGTGGACAACACATCTTGTCAGAGAGCAGGCAGTAGGTAATGAGGCTTTGAAGAAAAATGACACAGGGGGAAAAGGATTGTTGGGCGTGCTATGCTATTTTAGAGTGTTTAGGTGGTGAAGTTTGAGAAGATGACAATATAAAGACTTATCAGAATAAATTATGGCAGACAATATTCATTTCCATCCCTAATGGTAGTAACAGACAGATCACATCCACAACAGTCATCCAGACCGAAGAAGGCAGTCTCTGATGAAAGGACCTGATAGCTGCACTTGCTTTAATTTTGAACACCTAATCTTATCCCTGCACACGGAAACAGATTGATTACTGTCTCAATGTTATGGATTATGATTTTTTTGTTTAAAAAATCAGGCATTTTCCTTTAAAATATTTTTTGACTGCCATTGAGATGGTAAAAAACAGAATCTTTTCCAAAAAGAATTTTCCTCACTCATTGTTTAAATTATATATGACATTATAACCTCATAGTCTAAATAAATTAAAATCACTGATTCTTTATGATAAATTGAAATCATGAACAGCTATATCAATTTCCCAGTCAAAACTCGGAGGTACTTTCAACTTTCCGTACTGAAAAATAAATATGATGGATTAATTTTGTTAGGTAGTTGGGAACAGGAAGAAAGCAAAAAAAAATGAATAAAATTACCTATCCAGATACCCAGTTTCTGTACTAAGATAGTTGTGCCCTTTTGGGGGAAAAAAAAGTAATTGTTTTGGCCCATGGTTTCTTTATTTTTTGAAATGAGGAGAATGTATTAAATCAGAAATTCTTCTGTATTTAAATTTTTTTCTAAAATTAAATTGTCCAAATACTAATGTAGTAGAGCTGCTGTAGATGATGTGATATAATTGAGAAGGACGAGAATCACACTGAATTTAACTCCTTGAAGTACCTTCCTCATCTTATCTCAATGCCTATAAAAACTGTTGGGAAATTTTTTGAGATTTCCGCTGAAAAATATTTTAACACGTTTGACCATTATTGAATTTTGGTTCCTTAAGTAGCATACATGTTGATTAATAAATCCAATGTCTGAAATTTCATTTAACCACTTATCATTTAAACAATTAAATGTTATTTTGTAACAGTATCTTAATAAAAGGAATTATTTCTTAATAGTAACTATGAGTGATTTAGCAAAGGGAATAAGGCATATATAATAAATCTGTTTTTAAAAATATTTTATAATAAATTATTAGTAGGCAGCAAACAGGGCCAGAAATATAAATATGAATATTCAAGAATTATATAATAAAAGAACCTAAGTTTTACTGTATTTGATGAGGCACAAGATATGTATTTTAATAAGTAAACACTTTGAAATATATTGAGTTACAAAATAAAAGCTAAATAAAAGTACAGATATAAAACTCCCACATAAAGACAGTTATTTTAGGCATGGTTTTCATTTCTGAAAAAAAGGCGAAAAACATTTCCATACCTTTAAAATTTTCTCCAGGATGAAATTTTGAGAAAATGAATCATTATCAGATTAGCATAAACAGCATTTATATTGATGCAACCATTTTACACGTCTTAACAGAATTAATAGTTTTAACGTTAAGTGAATAAAGCATAGCGGTTTCCAGTGAAGAAATGGCCTTAACTGCTGTGACAATGCAGAGAAACTATGATGGCTAGACACCCACCATTACAGCGACCAAGCGGTTCTTTGATGATGAAACCAACGCTCTAATGGACTGTTTACAAAAACATGAATGCATTAAACGCAGTATGTTGATTCATTTATACATAGGTTGTCATTTTTAAATTAGAAAAATAATGATTAAAATGCCAGTAAGGGCTGGCCTTGTAGCTGAGTGGTTGAAGTTGGTGCACTCTGCTTCCGTGGCCCAGGTTCGCTGGTTCTGATCCTTGTGCAAACCTACTCCACTCATCAGCCACGCTGTGCAGGCACCCCACATTCAAAATAGAGGAAGACTCGCACAGATGTTAGCCCAGGGCTCATCTTCCTCAAGCAAAAAACAGAAAAAAAAAAAAAAAGAAAAAGAGGAAGATTGGCAACGGATGTTAGCTCAGGGCAAATATTCCTCACAAAAAATAAATAAATAAATAAAATGCCAATGAAAATCCTTGTTTTTCCTGTAAGTTATATATTTTAAAATGTTAATGTTAGTCCAAAAATTGGGTAGATGTACACCTTAATTACCTCATTGTCATGTTTGCGTTTTATGCATTGCATTTTGTATAAAAATCAACTGTACATTATCTTTCTTTTTAAAATTATTTCTAGAATCCATGAAACATTACTGAACTTCAGCTTTCGTTATGTTTATAAGCACAATAATACTAAACTGCAAATACTTAATATAATTAATTTTTGTTAGAAAAGTAATTTATTAATTATCATATATAAGTAAAAAAAAGCTAAGTCAAGCCAAACAGAAATCATGAAATTTCCAAGACTGCATATGCATTGCATGGTCCTGGAGCAATGAAGAGAGCTATGGACTAGACATCTAAGCCAAAATGTCAGTGATGGCATATATGCTTCAGAACTACATGATGCTGTTTTCTGTCTTCTTTTATGAATCTCATGCAATCATATTGAATTTCAAGATTTGCTAGTGATAGCATATTCCATTAAAATGTGTTTGAATAAACTCATTAACTTAAATGTCAGTTTGGTTATGTTGATTTTTAGAACATTTATAGTTTATAATCTCTCTGTTTGTTGATTACAAAACTTAGTAAGAAAAGGTGTTCCTTACTGTGCATCTATTGCTATTTAGAGGGTAATGTAATTGTCTAGAGTAGCTTAGAGCAATAAAAATAGTCCATTCTCAATGGCATTTTTTCCTTTGATTTTGAATGCTTTGGGAAAGAGACTAATTGGCAAAAAGGACTGAGTATTGCACAAATGTTTGACAGTTGTCAGGCATGCTCCAGAGTATGGACCATTTATACTTTTAGAGATCCTAAGCTGTCATTCATGCACAAAATTTTTCATTTAGTTAATCAGCCTAACGTTTATTCTTAATTTCTTAAAGGCTAGCACAATTCTAGCACCTTAGAGGGATATGAGAAAAATATAGCTATCTAGAGGTCTCAGTTTACCAACCTGTAAATGAGCATTATATCACACCTAGAGTATTTCCTGGAGTGACGTGACAAAGATGCACTTTCTTATGACATTCCTGTATTGAGCTATCTCAACATACTTGTTTCTGAGGGAAAAGTCCAACATATTGTGGTGTCTTAGGACTGTGGTCTCTGGGAGTTTCTTCCTCTCATGCTAGTCCAAATGCTGACTTATTCGTTTAAATTGCCATTTAAGTGTTCTTACCAGTTTATGGCTCCAGTAGCTTCTGCTCCTTCTAAGTAGATCTCAGTGGCCATATCTGTCTAGATGAGCTTATCTCCAGATTTCACGGTAGTGGTTTTCCCTGTAACCTCAGTTCTCTCATGAGTCCAAGAAAAGTCACTGGTTTTCACTTTCTCTCGATTTTTCCTGTTGTAAAGACAGGTATGATGAATCGTGGGCTCTTTACATGTCTGAGTTGAAATTGGAAGTCCCACCTATTGTAAATTTTTATATAACTCTATTTAGCATGTTATACTGAATTAATACGCTTATGGGTCTGCATCTCCAATAAGGTGGCAATCCCTCAGGTATATCATATATTTATTTATCTCTGTATGTACAAGTGCTTAAACTAGAAGCAGACATATACTTGATACTCTAATTCTGTTTGAGTGGAAGTTTTAAACATTGGCTTCAAGATATTTTACATTGGATTTTACTGAATGTTTTGACAATGTAATAATCCTTGTGGAAATGGTATTTAACAAGGATTATTCTGGTCATAATATCTATTATTGGCTTAAGAAAAGAAAGTTTGTTGACCAATAGAGAGGTGATTGGTGCCTGTACAAAAATAGACACACTGGAATTGCAGAAGTTATGATTGGTTCAGGAACTTAAAGGTAGAAAGTGGCATTCATGTACTTATTTAATTGATGAATATTTATTGAACATGTTCTATATTAGGATTGTTGAACTTCAAGAGATATACACACATTAGTTATCAACAAACTGTTTGAAGAACCAAAGTTGAATAGAGAGAATTTGAAGGAGCTCAGTAAAGACTGGAGTGAGAAGATTGAATGAAATGTATCTGCATGTTACAGATGCATTGTTTTTTGATATTTTGTGTCATTTAATATAAAGGGAAAATAGTTTTAGATCGTTAATGATCTAGGCATGAGATATCCATTATTTATCCTTTGTCAGTTTACCAAATCTATTTCTTCCACAAACATTTATTGAGCACCTAATATATAGAAGACTGCTCTCTGAAGGGATTGGAAGAAGAAGGGGGAGGAGTTGAAGACAGGAGAAGTGAGAGCAGGAACACAAAAGGAAGGGAGAGAGAAAGGGGAAGAAAATGCAGGCTCAGTCTCTGCCCTCAAAACCTTATATTCCAATCCATAAGAACATACACTTAAAAAATTAAAAGACAAATTAAATATCCCCAGCTTTACCTGAGACCGTCACAGAAGATGTTCTGAGGAGTCAATGTTTAAATCAAGTCTCAAAGGATGAGTGGAATGATCTCAGAAGGAACGGATGACCTTCCAAGCTAGGTGGATTGGACGAACAGTCTCAAGGGCTAGAGATACCTAAAAATGCAGAGAAATATGCATCATTTGAAGTAGCTGGAATGTAAACTTCCAGGGTGCTTGTGGAGGAAGTTGAGGCTGGAACCCTAACCATGAGCTGGATTATAAAAAACATTTTGTCTCACAATAAAAAGCTTGGATTTACCCCTTAAGCAAGAAGAAATCATTGTAATGTTTTAAAAATGGTAGTGACATGATCAAATTTCAGCTTTAGATGGATTATTTTAATAATTGTATGATGGTGTATTGGAAGGGACAAGGCTGACGGCAGGGACAATAAAAACATATTTGGTTTGGTTGTCCAAGTGAAAGGACACAGGGGCCAGATTCATTTACTTGTTTCTTGAAAACTTCTTTAATACTCTCCATTCATTCTCATCCAATAAGTAACTTCTAATAGATTTATTGTTAGCTCCATTTCAAGAAATCTGAAACAACTGAGATAATACCTATTAGTCTTATTTTCTATGACTTGACACAGCTCTTTCAAAAGATAATCTATCAAGACAACATAAAAGTAGGTGTTTGCTTTGTTTTTCCATGTATCTTTGTTTACTGGTTTATTTGAGAACATTCTAAGCATCATATCACTTTAAATTCAATTATTTGTAATGGTTCTTGCATGTTTCCATAAGCATCCTTTACAATTTAGCATTAATTCACGTTCAAAATACTTTCAGCAAGAGGCATTCTTAAACAGATGGTGCCATTTTGATATTAAAAGCATATAGTCAAATTGAGTATTATAATTTAGTTTACCAAAGATATCAGCCTTGTATGCATAGACGTAAAATGTTTGCCTTATATTTAGAGATCGATGCATAGTTTGTATTTTATCTGAAACCTACAGGCATTTGTCTTGAGTGGTGTTGATCAATGCAACCATAAGATGCACTTATGCATTTTCTGAGAGCGGATTGTTCTGAATAAAATGTGATTAATATTTAGTTTAAACTTGAGAAGTTATACTGCATTATGTTATGTTTATCTTACAAAAATAGTGGAATAGTGAAAACAATAAGAGAATCTTCTTTCTTTTGTTCTCCAAAATGAAAACAAGTAGCACAGACAAGATATTTGTTGTCACTTTTACTCTTTGTCCCTCCATATGTATGAATATGTATAAATTTGTATATGTTAATCTGTACGACAATTTTGTGAGAATGATATGGTCTTGAATGTAACGAACTACTCACGAAATTTGAATTCTCTTGTTTTATTTTATTGTATTATATGTACTTTTCAGAAGGAAAAAAATGACTTCGTATTCACGTATTACAAAGTTAATTCTTTTAATACCGATCATCAAAGAGTTGGACCCTAGTTAGCGTGAAGAGGCTTCCATATGCTTCCTCTTTGATCTCTAAATCCTTGACTGACTTATATTAACTTTTCTCTCCACTTCTATTCCACGTTAAATAATGTTTCATTATTCAACAATAAGTCTTTTGAATGTCGCTGTAAATCAGATACACATGCTTTTGATAGTGTCATCATTAATAGGGATATTACTCATTGACATCTATGAACTTGAATTTATACAGTGCCCCAGAATATCATTACAGCAACCATGCAAATCATTAAGTACTCAAGGCCTGAGGGAAATAAATCTCAGTCTTAAGAAAATTAGTCAGCAATTTGAAGTCCTTCACTGGTTACAGACAGCAATCATAATAAAATCCAAGCTCTTTACAGAGGCCCGTCATGATTTCAACCCTATCTGTCCAACTTCATCCCTTTCACTTTCCTTTTTCCCTTTTATCCAGTCTTAAACCAAATTCTCTAATGCTCTTGGATATCTATGTGTCTGTGCTTTGCACAGTCCTTCTCTCTGCCTGGAATGTCTCTCCTGACTTTTATTCTACTTGGATATTTTTTGCTATTCATTCAAGTGTCTACATAGAGGGAAATTTAGTATAAGGTAATAATGATAGAGTTTCACATAAATAATTGCACGGCACCAGGGATATGACAGTGAATAAAAATAGTTTCTGTCCTCAAGTGGCTATCCACTGGTAAATCTTTTTGACTCTCAGTCTGTGACACATGCCCTTCTGTTTCCTCAGAACAAACTTTGCATAGTCTATGGCAGTACTTAGTTCATTATAATATTTGTCCACTTGTAAGAATCCTCAGTAAACTCTGATTACTTTGTGATAGAGTGTCTTTCATCCTTGTACCCCAGAATCTTGCACAGGCACTGGCAAATAAAGTAGGCAAACTCCAAATATTTATTGAAATATTAATGCATAAATGGAATGAATGGAGTGTCACATTAATTAACCAGCACCTAAAGAACATGAATATACATAAGTAAACTTTCATTTTTTTAAAAAAAAAAACCTACCTCATTTCCATGCAAGCATTTTTACATTTAACCATTTTAGGTGTAAATATTTATAATTTCCTACCAATGTAAAAACAGTGTTTTCACTCTAATGTAGCCAGTTTTTTATGTCTTTGATTCTCATTTGTTATTGTTTCCGTACCGAAACAGTGAACTCTTTAAGGACATTGGGGTTAGCACATTATTTGTGTTTCCATTTACAATTCCAGACTGTCTTTACTTCTTTTGAAGCCTTGATTTGATCTGATTTTTTAAATAATTTCTGGTTTTTCCACAAGTACAATATGAATGTGGCACTTGCTAATCATGCTGATGAGTACCTAGGAATCTTTCATGAACTCAAATACATGTATTTTCAAGGTTGAATGTTTGCTTACTGAGAAAACACAAAGGAAAGTACTAGATGAAGTCTTGAAAGGAACTCCTGTTAACACATTGGAAAAGGCTCTACTGTCTAGAAAGTTTTTTGGTTTTTGATTCCCCACACTATCTGACATGTTCCAGAACCACAAATTTTAGTAAGATGGTTGCTACACACATTTTCTTATTTAGATTGAAAATAATTAATAGTAAATAAAATTAAAAGTTCAGCCATTCAGTTGCACAAGTCACATTCTAAGTGCTCAGTAGCTCTCTGTGACTGCGGGCTACTTTATTTGACAGTGCAGAAATAAAACATATCCAATATTGCATTTCCGTCCTATTAGCTGTTTCCATCCAATTGAAAGTAGAAGTTATTTGGTAAGTGAAATACAAATAAGCAGAATGCCAAGCTGTAAACTAGAGCTACCGTATGCTTTCATATTTTAAAATAACCTATATGGGTTGGACGTTTAATATTATGTGCCCATTGTCTTCATATGGGCAAAAAATTTTGTTTGAAATCTTCCATTCAACAACTCACCCCATAGCATTTAATGGGTAATAAGCATGTGAACTCTTAGAAACGAGGCACTTACCAAATTCAAAAATTAAAAATTGATGAACATATTTCCATTTAATAAAAATAAGTTGTGCTTCAACTAAGTTCTTTCTCTACAGTGTAGAATTTATTTTATGTTTTGAAAACATAAATCATGATATACTATAGGATATTTCAAAATGTAGACATATTGGTTATTTAATTTTTTGTTGTTTTTTGTTTGTTTATTTGTTTTGAGGAAGATTAGCCCTGAGCTAACATCTGCAGCAAATCCTCTCTTTTTGCTGAGGAAAACTGGCCCGGAGCTGACATCCATGCCCATCTTCCTCTATTTTATATGTGGGACACCTACCACAGCATGGATTGATAAGAGGTGTGTATGTCCCCACCTGGGATCCGAACTGTGAACCCCGGTACGCTGAAGCAGACCGTGCAAACTCAACCACTGCGCCACCGGGCTAGCCCCAGGTAATTTACTTTTTAATCTTGATTTTCTCAAATTTTCCAGTAATTAATGTAAAATTGAGTATTCAGCCTTCTAAAATATAAGTTTATGGCTATTTTGATAACATTAGACATATCAAAATATTGTATGATTTTGTCTCAGTCAAGTTCCTTAGAGTTGCTGGGTTATGAAGTGAAAGCAAACATTGATCTGGTTTCCAGAATATTGAGAGAGATTAATATATTTGAGAAGCTGATGGGTATCTTTTATTTATTCTTTCATTTAAAAAATATTTACTGATGTGGCAGGCTTTTTTTGCTTGCTTGTTTTGAGGGCTCAGTAATGAAATAATTGACATTCTCTAGTTGTAAGATTTCAATCATCTCTGAGATACAATCTCCTTTTCTTTATCCCCGAAAAAATAAAAAGAAATGAAAAAATATATATTCAACAATATATACCTTATGACAATTGGAGGACTACTACCAGAAGGACTGGAGGAATCTTTTTTATGTCTATATTTCCTCCGAATTAAGATCTCGTAATCCTCAAAAGTTCTCAGCATTGTGTGGTGTTATCCATGAATTTATCTTTTCTTGTGAATAATTCCAAATGGAACTAGGCTTAACTTGAGATCTTGGTGCCAATAAGACCAATTGAGTCAATATATCAGATGAAAAATAAAATTATCTGAAACCTACATACCAATTAAGAGAAAGAGGCTCACCTTACTGAGTGGGTATGCAAAACTCACTTCTTGGAATCAACACTTATTTGTTATAAACAATGAAGGTGAACAACACCATCAACACACGGATCATTGTGATCCTAACAAGCACACCGTCGTGGCAGGCCACTTTGCTCTCCTCCTCATTGCCCTTCTTCCCCCATGTCTTCCTTCTTTTTCTTCATGAAAAACTGATGCTCAAATGAAAGTTCTGAAAAAATATTTCCTTTGCTCCTAATCCAAGGAGTTTTTAAAGCTCAAGTTTGTTCAGTTCAAGGTGTGGTGTTAGAAAGGAGGTGAAACTAATCAAACTTCCTCACACATTCTGTGTTTGGTGGGGAAAAACTCCACCCTACGCAATTAATATGACACTGTGAATATGTTATGATACGATCTTCTCTTTTAGTCTTTTACATCACTCCCTTATGGTAGGAGGAGAGATAAAATGGGAGAAAGAGAGTGAGCAAGAGAGAGAGGGAATAAAAAGAAAAAATGAAGAAAACAAGAAGGCAAGAAGTGAGGGAAGGAAGGAGGGAGGGGGAGGGGAGAGAGAACGGAGGGAGGGAGGGAGAAGGGGGCATTGTGGAGGGCGGGAGAGAGAAATGAAGAATGAGTTTTTGAGAGTAATAAGTTGCCTTCATCTGAATTTGAACCATTTTTTACTGGTGACCGTGGATAAACTCCATGAGTCGCCTCTCAAATATGCACTTAAACAACTTGACAAAACATGACAGGTTGGATCCGCCCACCGGCGACATAGGTATTTTCAATGAGAGAACTGATTCCGCTAGTTCAAACTGTACTCGTGCAAGCTGAAGAAAAGTGGCAGCTTGGCATAAAATCAGACAGGGTTAATGATAGCGAAGCTGGTGGGCTGACAAATGTGGGCAATCTTTAAACAGCTCGTTGAAAGGTTGGCTGCTGAAATGGTAGGCAAAGTGATTCATTTGCTAAAAAGGAAAATAAAGTATAAATTATAATTAAGAAAAGAAAACAGCCTTTAGAAAATAGATTCCATCTTAATTTGCAAATCCCTAGCTTTCAGAAGCAAAATAAACTTCTCCAAGTAGATTTTTATCTTACGGGTTTAGCATTTGCCAAACTAGGATAATTAGATCCAGTTTCTTCTCTATTCTATAAATTATATGGTATTTAATTTGACTTTTAGCTGACTTTGCTACTGGAAATGCTACATAGAAAACAATAAGGAAAAATAGCTTGGTGATTTACATAAATTGGTGTGTATTTTATTGTTCTATTTAAACTAGCACACTGTAATGTTTACAGTGCTTCACTAGTACATATTTGAAAGTAATTGGACACTTCTACCCGCATGAAATTGGTTATACAACTGTATCTGTGCAGAATACTCCGGCTAACTATACTTTAATCTTCCCTCAATGGGTTAGTTGGGTTTAATCAATTATGAATCATATGCTGTTGCTTCATTTTTATATTATAGGGAAAACATTTGCACAAATAAGCCATGAAAATTAAAAGAAGTGAATGTGAAATGTATGTGCCAGAGAGAAAAGCAAGATGAAATCTAATAAATTTGGGCTACCTAAAATTTGGAAGTAATTGTTCATCTATTCAAAGATGCCTGTTTCCTAGATTTTAGCTTTTAGATGGTACCGTCTATTAAAAAAATGTCAGCATTAATTGTGAAGTAACATTGCAACTCATTAATAGGAAAACTGTACCTTTAAGGAAAAGTCTTTTTTGTGTCACTCTGCCTCATATGAAAATTAACAAGCATAAGAATAATTTTCCACTTCATCACCATTATGAATGACAATCATTTTGCCTAACAAATTGTATTTTGCCACTGCTAACTGAGCCCTGTACTACTAATCATATTAAAACTACTAAATGTCTTAAAAGGGAGACAGAGATAGGAAGAGAAGTTATAGCACTGTATCCCTTTACTATTTCCAAACTCTGAATTGATTAGTTAACATTTGCATTTCTCCCCAGTGTAACAAAATTTGTTAGAGAAAAGGCTTGAGAGGATCCATTGATTTATGTAGCTTTTAAGGAATATTTTCTCTACAGATACAAATATCCACTTTGAGAATTCCAAGAAAGAATTTAATGACTAGAGATGAGCAATAAATTAGTATTTCCAATGTTTTCCAGAAAGGTTTATTACTGTATACCAATAGGTTGACTAACCTCCAGCTTGACTTGAGCAAGAGATACATATCAAATCTTTAAGTTCATATCCCGGTAGGAATATGCTTTCACCAGGTTTTGCAAATTTTTAAGAACACTTATGTTCTGTATGCTGAAGCCCAGAAAACTTGAACTTTTCAGAATTCTTTTTGGATGATTCATTAGAATTTCTCTCTCCCATTCTGTTCTGATCCTTCCCTTTATTGTTATTTTATTTTCAACAAGGATACTAAGACAAGTCAGCAGAGAAAGAATATTTTTTTCAATAAATAGTGCCTGGACAAGTGAATATCCACCTGCAAAATAATGTCGTTGGATCCATTCCTCAAACCATACATAAAAATTAACTCAAAATTGATCATTGACCTACATGAAAATATGCAACTCCTAGAAGAAAATCTAGGAGTAAATCTCATGACCTTTGGTCAGACCATGTTTTCTTAGATAACGCAGACCAATATCCAAATCAATAAAAGGAAACCCAATCAATAAAAGGAAAAAAAATACCAATAAGTTGTATTTCACCAAAATTAAAGACTTGTGCTTCAAAGGATAAATATCAAGAAATTGAAATGATAATTCATAGAATTTGAGGAAACATTTGCAAATCATATATCTGGTAAGAGACTTGTAAAGCAGATTGTGTAAAGAACTCTTGCAATTCAGTAATAAATTGACAAATAGCGAAATTCAAAATCGTCAGAGAATTAGAATGTACATTTCTCCAAAGAAGATATACAAATGGCTGACAAGCACATGAAAAGATATCCAACATTTGTAGCCATTTGGGAAATTCAAATCAAAAGGACAATAAGATATCACTTCATATCTATTAGGATGACTATCATCAAAAAGACAGAAAATAACGTGAGGAGATTGGAATTCTACTACATTTATTTGGAAACATAAGATGGTGTAGGTCCATTGGAAAACCATTTGGCAGTTCCTCAAAAAGTTAAACATAGAGTTACAAAGTGACACAACAACTTGACACCTAGGTATTTATCCAAGAGAAATGAAAATGCATATCCACATAAAAACTTGTGCATAAAGATATATAATAGTATTATTCAATGTAGCCAAAAAGTGGTAACAACACAACTGCCCATCAACTGGTGAAAAATAAAGAAAATGTGGCATGTCCATAAAACGGAATATTATTCTGTGATAAAAGGTGATGAGGTACCGACGGTTGCGGCAACATGGACGAACTTGCAAATATTATGTTAAATAAAAGAAGCCAGCCAATAGATGAGACATTGTATGATTCCGAATATATGGTATGCCCAGAATAAGAAAATCTATAAAGAAAGAAAAATAGTGATTATTTAGGGTGGAAGGGTGGGTAATGGAGAGTGCTTGCTAGTGGGTGCAGCATTTATTTTGGGTGAGAGTGATAATTAAAATATTTTACAATTAGACTGTGGTTATGGTTTCACAACTATGTAATATATTTAAAAACACTGAACAGTTTATTTTAAATGTGTAGATTTTTCCATATGTGAATATCTCAATAAAGTTGTTAAACTAAACAAACACAAACATATACAGACATAAAATTTAAATATGAGAATTTAATTTCACTATAAGGCCGATATTACATAGTGTTTATTTAAGTCATAAAGAATTAGTGAAGTAGAAAATAGACACACAAGAGAGAATATTAACATAGTCAAAAACTGGATCTTTGAAAATAATAATAAAATTTGAAAATAGTAAGACCGATCCAGGACAAAAAAGAGAAACATTCCCCTAGTAAAGTTTTCGCCATCCACCTATTTGTTCATATCTAAATGTAAAATCTGTGCGTATCATAATGACTCCATCTCTCTCACTCTCTGTAGCCAATGACTTATCAAAGCTACTGCCAGAGAATACCAATACGACTCAGGGGTGGGTATCAAGTATTGAAGACTTTGTATATAATTCTGAATACATCTCATAGTGAGATTCACAAATTAAAAAGTTCCTTTACATGTATGATCTCATCCTCATAGCCATGGAAAAAGCGGGGGAAAATATTTACTATAATATGTTATATCATACATCATATACTATATTATATAAATCTATTCGACATTATATCCTTTGTGGTTTTTAAAGATTATAAAGAGGTTCAATATAACAAGAATATTTAACATATTCATGAAAAATACACATAGTATTTATTTTGCTGAAACCCAATATTTTAATATACTGATTTTATCTCACCGATTTTGAATATATAATTGAAATGCACTTTTTCTAAAGACCTTTTTGATAATATAAGCCACATTTGCTTCTTTTTATTGCAAATCTGATATTTTCTTTATTAACAACAATCAATATGAATCTAAAACAATTGTCCATGTTCTTAAATGTTCAATTTTCTCTTTCCAATGGAAATATAAAAAGAGGAAAATGTGTATTATTATTTGCATTCACATATATTTAATTGTAATTGATCCTGGTAACTATAGGAAGTAACTGACATATGATAAAATAGTCATATACACAGATATAAAGGGAGAGTGAGAAAGAGAGAGAGAGATCCAATTATATTATCCTTCCTATTTTAATATTCCTTAAAACATTTTTTTCTGAAGCTACCTCTTGTAAATAAAATAAAATATCCTAATTAATAGATTAAATATTGGTTGATTAAAAAATTTGAAATATAATTTTCCTTTTATCTGCTTGGTTCAGGCTTGACAAATGATGAACAATGTTCAGTCTTCCTAATTAACTGTTTCAATTACCATCCATATGGACAAGAAATTATCAAGTTGCCCTTTTTTGTTAAATAAAGAAAATGTTGGGAATGCTAAGAAAATGATCTTGATTTATCATTATTTATTCCAGACTATGAATAATTTTCCCTTTCATTTTATTTTCATGGTAGAGCATGAATTTCATTAATATTGAATTTCAAGGGAAGTAAAAATTTGACCCTTATTCTATCTTTTTCAAATGGGAAAACTTTCTTGCGAATCTAGTCTATCCCACCCTCCCCTCATCTCTCTCGTGAAGATAAATTACAAGGTAATTTTCCTTACACTCAACACCTTTCTTTCTCCTCTTACATCACTTCTCCATAAAACTTTTTGCAAGGTTTCAAAATGTGTGATTTTCCTATTTGAGGTTTAATTGGCCATGACTTCCATTTTTCTCTTCATCAGCATATACGTTTTTCTTTTCATGATTGGTAGTCAGTCCTCAAGGAATGCTGTCCTTTCTGAAGGGTGAATCTGTAAGCTCAGATTTCTAGTGGAGGATTTCCCAGTAGGCTGACAGACTTGCCCATTTTGTCTTTTTACCCTTCTCATTTCTCAGCTTTTTGTTTCAAGTTTCTGTATTACTAGCCATTAAAAGCATGCTAGAAAAGACTTACTGTTAATGACATTAGTAATATACGCTACTGAAGGAGAAAGCAGAGGACAAACAAGTTGTGTTCTTTTTTTTCTGCCAACTGACATGTTTGGTGGGACAGATGCTTATTGTTTTTATTTCACTATTATTCTGCATCTGCTGTGACATGATATTCTGCTGTGAATATATTCAAGACAATAACACCTTCTTGCTACATTTAAACATACATAAGTTAAGCTTGGATTCAGTATTTACAAAGATTTTGTTATATTTAAAATACATACTAGTCTGTACAATGGCCATTTTGTTAGATCAAGTAGTAATACATATGTCATAATGACCACACCGGTGAACTCTTGATAAACTGCAATACTGAATGTTGCTTCTCCTTTTTCGTAGGTAATGTATTTATAGTTTTATACTATTTTTCAGCAATTATGTAATAAGTTTCTATTATGTTGAGTAAAGCAAACAAGATCCATGCCCACATATAACTTTCATGAGTAGAGAGTGATTGAAAAATAAAGTTAAGGGGCCAGCCCAGTGGTGTAGTGGTTGGGTTTATGTGCTTCGCTTCGGCAGCCCGGGGTTCTTGGGTTTGGATCCTGGGTGTGGACTTGCACACCACTCATCAAGCCATGCTGTGGCAGCATCCCACATACAAAATAGAGGAAGATTGGCACAGATGTTAGCTCAGGGCCAATCTTTCTCAACAAAAAATAAAGTACAATTAAGAAGCAGAAAGTGTAGTATATTGTCGATTATTATAATAAAAAGTAGGATAGTAATATGGCACACACCAAAGCATGAAAGAGAGCATTACTTAAAACCACAACAATATAAAATGAATTTGTCTATGACCAAGTGTGGAATGCATCTGAGTTTGTAGTGTGGGGGAAGAGGAGGTTTGCAGGGAGAGAGGAGGTGAGAGGCAACCATCATGTGAGCTCCTATATCAACACGAAAATTTGCTGGCAAACAAAGCAGCCCAGTTGGAAACAATTGCTTTTCAGAGACAATGAATGATATTGATTCTCTGAAAAAAATGAAGTATATGACAGTGGTGTATATAAGTACAGACAAAAATTATATTGAATATAATTTTAAACTCTTTGTAAAATATCTTTGTTACTCATGTAATAGTGTCTAAAAGTGTTGCATTGTTCTCAAAATTTTCATGCCTTTACTTTTCACATGTTAATCAACTCCAGCGATTTTCTTCAATTTTCCTCTTTTGAAATATTACCTTGCCATAGTACCTTGTTGACCGTGACCTTGTTATAAACTCCACTGTCACAAGTAAAGAAGATCTGATTTAATCTCCAAGTGGAATGCAGGTTAATTCCCTAAACCTGTTCAAATGTGTTCTCTTCTAGGTCTGCAAAAAATATAAAATTGTTTATTTTGTGCTCAGGGATTTGAAGAATTAACATAGTTAAAATGTCCATCTTACCTAAAGCAATCTGTAGATTCAATGCAATCCCTATCAAAATCTCAATAGCATTTTTAATGGAAATAGAACAAAGAATCCTAAATTTATATGGAACAACAAAAGACCCTGAATAAACAAAGCGATCCAGAGAAAAAAGAACAAATCTGGAGATATCATGCTCCCTGATTTCAAAGTATGCTACAAAACTATGCTAATCAAAACAGAATGGTATTGGCAGAAAAATAGACACACAGATCCATGGAACAGAATTGAAAGCCCAGAGATAAACCCATATATCTATGAACAGCTAATCTTTGACAAAAGTATCAAGAACATACAATTGGAGAACGGAAAGTCTCTTCGATAAATGGTGTTGGGAAAAGTGGACAGCCACATGCAAAAGAACGAAAATAGACCATTATTTTACCCAATACACAAAAATTAACTCAAAATGGATTAAAAACTTCAATGCAAGACCTGAAACCATAGAACTCCTAGAAGAAACCATAGGCAGTACGCTCTTTGACATCAGTCTCAGCAATATCTTTTTAGATATTTCTTCTCAGGCAAGAGAAATAAAAGAAAAAATAAGCAAATTGGACCATGTCAAACTAAAAATCTTCTGCACAGCAAAGGAAATCATCAACAAAATGAAAAGCTTACCTACCTTCTGGGAGAAGATGTTTGCAAATAATCCATACATCCAAAATATATAAAGAACTCATAGAACTCAACAGGAAAATAAGCAAACAATCCAATTAAAAAGTGGGCAAAGGATCTGAACAGACATTTTTCCAAAGAAGATATACAGATGGCCAACAGGTACAGGAAAAGAAGTTGAAGATCACTAATTATTAGGAAAATGCAAATCAAAACCACAATGAGATGTCACCTCATACCTGTGAGAATGGCTATTATTTAAAGGAAAAGAAATGACAAGTGTTGGAGAGGATGTGGAGAAAAGAGAACCCCCATCACTGCTGGTAAGAATGTAAATTGGTGCAGTCACTATGAGAAACTGTGTGAAGATTTCTTGAAAAATTAAAAAGAGAACTAACATATGATCCAGCTAATCCACTTCTGGGTATTTATCCAAAGAATATGGAAACACTAATTCAAAAAGTTATATTCACCCCTATGTTCATTGCAGCATTACTTACAATAGCCAAGACTTGGGACAGCCTAAGCTTTTGGAATACTACTCAGTCATAATAAAAAAGAAATCTTGCCACTTGTGACAACATGGATGGACTTTGAAGGTATTATGCTAAGTGAAATAAGTCTAATGAAGAAAGGTAAACACTTTATGATTTCACTCATATATGGAAGATAGGAACAACAACAAACAAACAGATACAGAGAACAGAAATACAGAGATTGGTGGTTACCAGAAGGGAAGGCGGGCAAGAGGAGGGCAAAAGGGGTAAAGCAGACTCTCATATGGTGATGGACAGAAGGTAGACCTTTGGGATGAATACAATGTAGTGTATACAGAAGCTGAAATATAATGATGTACACTTGAAACAAAAAAATCATAAAACCAAATAGTTTTACTCACCAATAATTCTTTGAAGAAGTGTGTTCAGAGCTTAACCTGGGACTCTACAAACATATCTCTTCAAAGCAATGCCAGCATTCATGATCAAAGACTGTTTCATATGGAGCTATTAGCTTATGTATAAATTGTAGGTTGATGAGGGAGATTGGGAACATGTGGATAAACAGACACTTGAAATGAAGAGAAATGCTAATCACTGATGGGTTGTGTGGCAGAGACAGATGATTAGAAGGACACCTAAGACTTGTGGACCTGCCTATGGAATTGTTGATGGGCAGCTTCTACATGAAACCAGTTCTGGACAATGGAATGCAAAGTTAAATGATGTGGGTCATGGCATACCTCCCTTACTCTCTGTCACCTTCTTTTGAGTCATTGGAGCCCACATGTCAAATATGGTGACATCACAAGTTGGAAGGAGTCTTGCTTCCTGAATGAGTCCTTGGAGTAGAGCCCTGAGGTCCCCAACCTAGAACATCTGAAATGAACTTTGTATGAGTGAGAAATAACTTTTATTGCATTAAAATTTATTTCTAGTTTTGTTAAGTTAATAGTGAATCTATTTCCTGTGCTTTGGAAGTTTTCTTGAGGTTTGCCTAAAAAAATATATTTTTACAATAGTTTACACCTCATAGAATTCAGAACAATTAGGTAAATTTATAATAATTGTTAAATTAATTAAAAACAGTTGTTTGAAGACCTTTAAATGTACTCAAACTGAAAAAATAAAAGAATATTAGATAAAAAAATTCAATCATCCTAATTGTGAGTTCAACTTGGAAATATTGGTTCAAGAGCAATATTAGGGTCTGATATGATGATAGTTCAAACTGTAGGCAAAATAAAAAGTAGATGACATTTATTCCCTTTTGGTACTCTTACTTTTCCATGAGTCATTTTCCCCCATTAAAACTTACTAAATTTGTTCCATATCATCTAGCACTGCAAGACATCAAATAGCTAACTTATACAGGAACCCATGATGATATATTAATGAAACAAGGCTACAGATCTGCTTCCCAGGCTGCATTTCATTGTTTATTTAAAATATCATATTTTCCTTATTATGAAAGTGATGTATGTTCATTATAAAATATTTAGAAAGCAAAGAAAAACTGTAAGAAAAATATAAATGATTTATAATTCAACCAGCTGTCATAACCTCAGTTGGAGTTACCAGTTGAATAATTTTTATATGCCTATATAGGAACATTTTATTCAGAACATCTGCACAGCACTGTTCCATTTGTGTTGGCATGTTTCCATTTAATATAATCCAATATTATGATTTTTAGTACTTAATATTAAATTGTATGGCTCTTAAAGACTTTATATAATTAGCAACATTACATTTTCATTCTAATGTGGCTATAAAGTATTTCATATAACTAATAACACTGATGTTTATTCTAATTATTTATCCTCATAAATTGCTGAAGGATGAGTGCATTATATATTGACTGTATCTGTTGGTTTCATCCAAGAAATAGAATTGCAAAGTTGAATAACCTATATTTTTTATTTTTGATATAAAATTCTACAGTGTGTTCAGGTACTTATGTATGAGAATACACCACAAACAACACTAAATAATACAATTATCTTTAATCTTTGCCGACCTGGAGACAAAACATATTTCCTTACTTTTCTAATATTAAAATCAAACATTTTTATTGCTTTATTTTTACTGGCTATTTTCTTTTGTGAATTGCCTGTGCATCTAGTTTGCCCATATTTCAATTAGGTGTCTATTATTTATTGATCTTGAAAAGTCTCTTATTTCCTGTATTAAGATCATACAGATTTCAAATTTGTTACCAATTTCATGTGTCTCTTAATTTTGTGTATGTATGAAACATAGCATAATTGCTTTTGAAAAATAATGTATCAAAAAAGTCATGAGCGTGACTACAAAACAATCAAATAGCACTGTACAAAAAACAAAAAGAAACCTGGTAGGACCTCTTACTTAATGCCATGCTTATAACTAGAAATACACCTAAAAATGCCTATCTCTATCTATCTATGTGTCTACCATCTATCTTTCTATCTTTCATCTTTCCATTACCTAAGATGTCTATTTTGAAAAGTGATATTTGGAAGATGTGACCAGCTACAGCCATGTAAGTTGGAAGACAAAAAGCTTTATGAGTGCTCATAACAATAGTAATAACTATTCACAATACCTCTCCAGAACATTTATAAAAATGTTGAATTATTTAAAATGGATATATATTCAGAAATAGGTCATTAGTTACTTCTACTGTTTTAATGATGCGATTTTCAGTTATCATGAAAATGAAGCCTGTAGAATATCTCATTGCTTCTTTACCTTAACTGGAGTAATCAATATATTCAAAACTAAAGAAAATGATTTTCTTCTATCTCATTTCTGGAAAAAAATGGAATAAAATCCTTACAAAGAAAACATGGATTTGGAGGTATAGTTTCCAATATTTTTAATGCTAATAACCACTGTACATTAGAGTTTTAAAGTCAGTTACTAACTCCATATTATTTTCATTTTACTTTCAGACTTATCTAATAACAATAATAAAAATAATAAAGAAATAGATCTACTTTGAATTTTTATAGCCCTCTGGTTGGCTATAACACTGTCACTTACTAACTAGAGACGGATTTGATTACACATTTGTGCCCCCATATGTATTCTTACAGTTTTCGTAGGTACTCTATATCACTCATTCATTCAATAAATATTTAATGAGTATCTAAAAATATGAGTTATTTTGTGCGCTTCTGGGAATGGTGGAGGACAAGAATGAGGTCTTGTACTAATGGGGAATGTATGGGTGGAAACTGATAGTAAGTAGATGATCATGTTAACAAATTTATAGTTGTCAGCTGAGATAACTGCTCTGAAGAACAGAGACAGGATCTATATCTATGAGCACATAACAAAGCCGCGTTTCCTAGACTATGGAGCAGCTTTGTGTGCGATCTCAGGGATGCTGAGCTCTCTAGTCTAAGCTCCTCATATGCAGGTGTTATGTTATATCTGTCTTCGTATCTCCAATGACAAGCACACTACCTAGCACATAGTAAGTAATCAAACCATTTAATCAACTGACTTTCTGTAACAATAACACTTTAAATGACCTTATGTAGTCAGCACTATAAGAATAGTTATTATTAAAATTAATTAGGAGAATAAAATAAGCTATCAAGAAGCAATACTTAGTTCGTTGTTGGTAAAATACTTTCTATTTTATAAAAAGACTATTTAAAAATGAGATAACATATTCTGTTTCTAAAATGTCGAGATAATATTTTTCTCACCTAAATCTATACAAGCATTAAATGTACGATTTTTTATGCTTGACCAGAAAAAAAAATCTTATTTACCATTTTTTTGGGTCCAAATTTAAGTAGCAAAATTCATTGCACTCACCAGAAAACCAATCTCCACATGTAAAGATTAGTTACAGCCAGACTTTCCTCTGTGCTGGTCACATGCTATCAGTCCATGTAAATGGTTATGGGATAGATTAATGAATATCACCGATTACCCTGTAATATATGATAAATAGTAGTGCTTCACCCCGCTCTATTTCAGTATCTAATCTTTGGGTCAATGTATTTCATTCTGTAATGGCTGACAAAACAGACCATAGGCAGAGAAAGGCAACTATATTGTTGTGGATTGATTTGTTTCCATTGTTTCTTTTGAATAGATGAGTGATAGAAACTGATACTACAGATACTACAAATACTACAGATTTGATAACTAGGCAGCGACTGTGATAGCCTACTTCCTTCACATCCTTTTGCTATTATCATCAGTCATTTAAGGAAATATAGCCACAGTCTGAGGAAGTTAGGAATCACTTAGCTCTAATAGAAAGGATACTCCCTTTGGGGAAAGGAGTTGAGAGAAGTGGGAGGGCTCTAGGAGAAGAAGGATTTTTTTATGTCGTTAGATTAATGGCCACCACCTGCAGGCCTCAGGCCTGGAATCAAAAGCTAATGGACTGAAAGTGGGAGTAACTGGTTCAAACGTTAATGAACCTAGAGGATTGTCAGGCATATTCAGGGATGTATTTCACGGTATTGCATGTTGGCCTTTTGCATCATTTAACAATATCTTTTAGTTATTGAAGGATGTACTATTTATACACTTTTAAGGTGTTTACAGTTGTTCAATATCTCGTCAACATCATTAATCGCCATGGGAGTGTATTTTCTTATAGGATATATTTCAATTATATTTATAATTTAATTTTTGTGGCTTCGTATTTCAAATACTGCTAATAGGGTGTTAATCTACATGGCATAAATTGTATTTAGCCAAGTCACTAAGGCTATTTTTAAAAGTTAACTGAAAAGGAAACATTCAAGTAGAACATAAAGCAACAGTAAATTCAAGCAATGGTTCAATTTTATACTGGTTGTTGACCAATGTTGAGAATAGTGATGATTGATTTAGAGTTGCTTTCTTTGGTTTGGGAAAAATACTAGTAATGTGGTAAAATACATGAGTTGTATTTATCAAAAAATTTCAAACTTCAATGGCGATTTATGTTTCTATGTAAGTGTTTTAACTTTCTAATCTGTAAAGACAATCAGGTTTTGGTAAACCTTTAAAATAGTTTTCATTTAGACATATTTATATTAACTGTTAGATTAGATTCCACAATCAAGCTCTGCAGGAGGTTTTTTTTCAGATTTATATTTGCTATATGAATTTATGAAAAATGTTTTTGAAGTCCTAATATTGCTGATGACTCCTGGATGGTTGTATATTGTCTATGAGAGCCAAAAGAAATCAGAAGTTTCTTCTGCGTATAGCATAGAGGAGGTTAAGCTTCAGACATGGGTAGACTGGACAGGCCTTTCAGTTAAATGGGAAATATTCAGTTTAACTGTAAATAGTAATATTATGTTATTTGAGGGCAAGAAACATATATGGAAATAGTAACAATGTATGCCTGTCTTTTTCTTCGTTTGATGAGATTTTCCCTTCAGAAAAGGTTGAAAGTATACTTTCTCATTTCTTCCAGATTTGATACTATCACATGGAGGTAGTCTTGCTGAAACAATGTTATTCTACATGGTTTTCTTGTATCCAAAGCAAATACTAGTTTCCAGCCCCTTGTATTTTTTCAAATAGATCTGTTAAAGTTCCCAATTATGAACTGTATTCATTCTGCTATGGCTGGAAGACTTGGCAAGAGTTTTCTAATGAAACATTGTATACCTTATTAGGGATACCCTAGTGGTATACCTAATACCTTAATGAGGTATGAACCAAAGATTATAATTGTTTTTTAATTAAAGGAGATTGGGAAGAATAAGTCAATGAAATGTTTTAAAAATACTTTAGCTTTATTTTCTAATAAGGAAAAAAGTATTAGACTTGTATGAGCACACTGATCACCTTTTTAAAATATATAAGGTTGAGATTGAATATAATTTTAATAAAACTTTAATTTCTCTTTAACAGAAATTTCCTTTCCACTATAGTTCATATTAATTATTCCTATTACAGCCAACTGTGAAAAAGAGTAACAATGCCTGATAAAATTTGTCTTACTGGAATATATTGATTTTCCATATTTTCCACCAATTTTTCCTATTGAAATAAAAGGAATAAAATGAGCATTTATGTTACCTTTGAAGTTGGATGCTCAGAAGGGAATCTACCCAGCAATTTCTCTGAGCTGTCCACAGGAACATTCGCCACAGGAATATCTCCCCCGACTCCTCTAGACATATTTCTATGAGGAGGCCCACTTCCAATGTACTCAACTGTTTAGACCAGAGTTGGAGCCCTCCTTCCCTTTCCAAGCTGAGCTCACCCCTCAGACTCTCCCAGCAACTTGGAGTCAGGCTGAGAGGCTGGAGTTTATTCCCTGTGACTGAGCCTATTGCTTGTTACCTTGATGCTGAGGATACCGCTTGCCTTTGACAAACAAGAACTGGCCTACCCTTAACATTAATGGGACCAGGAGCAAGTCTATCATTTTTAAGTTTTTTTCTTGTGTTAGCATTTCTTGGATTACTGTAAATCTTTGACTATTTTCTGGAGTTATTACAAAATTCATTCCCTCTCCCACTTCCTGTCTCTGTAATAATCCTATAGATAAATTTACACAGGTTAAAAGCTGAAATGATACGTGACTC
This sequence comes from Equus quagga, assembly GCF_021613505.1. Classification (NCBI taxonomy): domain Eukaryota; kingdom Metazoa; phylum Chordata; class Mammalia; order Perissodactyla; family Equidae; genus Equus; species Equus quagga. The sequence goes on along the minus strand of NW_025798627.1, from coordinate 5,465,367 downwards.
CACTGTGTATATGCATTACTTTTTCATAATTTAATCTTCAAAATATTGGGAACTGATTCACTTCTCCAACCACTAAGTTGCCCATCAGGGAGTAAACTAAATTTTTTAATGTATTTGTTCTTTTAGTACAGAATATGCCCAAATGTCAGGAAAGGCTTAAGCCAGGTTCTGATTGGTTTGTTTTCAGTGTTTGTGAATATTGGAATGATGCACTGTATTTTTCACTCTGTGATCAGGTTCAAATAGAATCTCTGCTACTTGCTAACAATCTCTGCATGTTTAAGTAATTTTGATACCTCTTTAAGCCTATTTTCTATTCTATAAAAAGGGTGATAATTTACCTATCTCACTTGGTTTTGTTAGTATGTAATTAGATATGCTGTGTACTGTATTTAGTATATTGCTTGAATGTACTTAGTATACTGCTTGGCAAGGATTAAACACTAAACATGTGACCCATTTATGAGCAGGACTATAATTATATTATTGCTAATAGTAGGCAAGTTTTAGAATCATTTTAATATCCTACCTTAGGGAAAAAATTAAACATGACATCTATATAGCATTGATCAGTCAATTTTACTAACTTAAAATAAGGGCTGTCACCTATTTCTTAGATCTAAAATTGTTCCTGAAATTACTCTGAAATAGTCTGCTACCGAGAACCTCAGGGATTTTAATATCATAACTTGTGTTTTATGCCAGCTCGGACCACCATAACTAACCAGTGACAAATATGTAAATCATTTATTATATTATACGCTTCTTCTTTCCATTTTCTTTAATTTTTCACATAATGCCAGATTGAATGAGCTATTTCTGTCTAGTTGACAAATGTAACAGTTTATTGGGCTAAGTGCTTAGAGGGTTGCAATGAGAGGTTTTTAACTTCAGTGTCAAGATCCCATTGCTGCTGTAGGCTATTCACCTCTTTTCAATAGCAAGGTGACCCAAAGAGTCACCTGCCTTCTTGGATGCACAAACTTCTTGGCAGCAAAGGGCTTTGGAATTCTCACAGCTGGTCAAGTGGGACAAACTATCTCAATATTCTGCATGTAATGCAGGCAAAAAAGTGTTTTTTTTCCTGCGCAGCTGACTCAGATCTTCATTTTAACTAGTCTTGTTACATTTGCCTCTGCCAATATTTGTCCCTTGGCTGATTGGCAAAGGAGACCCATGTCTGTGTTTCAGCCAATTACAGCCAGACACATACACAATGTGATTGCAGCGATGTATTTGAAAAAAATTTAGATAATGTCCATTGTCTTTAGGTTGGAACAATATTTTCTTGTGTTTACTCATCTATATCCATCATCTTTTATTTATTTAACTTTTGGCCATACAATTTTTTTCCAACCAAATATATGCATAATTTGTCTGCAAAATACACGTCCTCATTTGCCAAATTATTACCCCTTGTCTATTGCTTATGTTATAAATATTCCCATACGTAATTTTAATGTTTGTTTTTAAATATGCTTTTAAAAATTAACGGCATTTTCATTAATTAAAAACAAGCATTAAGTGTACTAAAGTAGACGGCCTAGAGATCAAAGAAGGATGATTTTCAGTCTTCACTTCCCTCGCATTTTTACGTTTGAAGGAACGAGTACCCTTCATCTTCAGGCTTCATCAACTGCCCGGACTTACAACACAAGCATCAAAAGGCACAAAGTTAAGTAAGAGCTTCAACCTCACCCGCCAGTGAAGAACGGGCTACATCTTACTGGCTGTAGACCATGCACTTTGCAGATCAAGTTTCAATCTGATCACAGATCCTTAGCCTTTGCTTTCCAATATCCTCCCTGGTTATCCCTTTTGTTATATTGACTTAGGTAATCACATTACATTTCTGCTTCATTTTTCTGTTCCTTAGCATGATAATTCCTTTCCCGAACTGTAACTTTCAAATGAACTTCAGCACTAGTGGGGAGAAAAGTGGAATCTCTCTTCCTCCTTGGCACAGCACAGTTCAGAATTTTCTTGCCTCTCCAGTGGCTTGTCTCCTTGAGAGAACCTCCCCTAAGCTGTGGGGAAGAGCACATCTGGGCTGCAGGTTCAGAATGTGATATGAGAGGACAGTGGGAATAAGGGCTGTAAGCTGGGCAATAGTTCAACAAATCCAAAACCTGGAAGCAGATTCAGACTGGTCAACACAAAAAGAGAAGTTAGGTCCAGCAAGACAGTGACAGACAGGGTTCACGCTGGCAGCATGCTCACTAGCTCCCAGCTTCCCAGGCTTTTCCACATGTGAGATTTTCCCCCCTCACAGTTACAGTAGGTGCTATGTTCTCCCCACTTTATAGGTGAGTAAACCAAGTCACAGAGAGGATGGGTAATTTGTTTAATGTTCTGCAACTAACAGGTGGTCAAGGCAGAACCTGAACCCTGGCAGTTGCCTGCCCCACAGTACATACTGTTAAAAACTGTTTTACTGTGTTATTATACTGGGAGTAGTGGCAAAAATCAGACAAGATCACAAAAATGAGTAGGAAGGGGACACCTGTATGTGGCATGGCAGTGATCAGACTGAAAAATTACTTGAAATGGCCATTGTGATGGTTAAGACAGAGAACTGCATTACAAACCTGTAAACGAGGAGGGTGCCAATACAATTTATCGTCCAAACTGGGACATTTTTGAGGATAAAAAGGGTGCTGTTAATAATTATGCTGAGACTGTAGCCTTAATTCAAGACTATCCTAGGCAACCTGGACAGGTGCTCATTCAATGGATAAATAAATAATTCTCTCCCCGATATCTCTGGTGCTGAAAATAGGGCCAAGGTAGATTGCTGTGTTGATGTAGCCAGTGAGTGTGAGCCAGAAAATAATTGTTCTGTACCAATTTTTATGTAAATATTTTGTGCTATAGATGAGTTACCTACTACATCTATTGTGGGTTTCAGACAATGACATTATACTTTCCAGAATATTCTTTACTGAATTTCACTTTAGTCCTGCTCCCTTGATTTTTATTTGAAGATATGACAAGAAATAACCATAGGAAATCTCTTACTGCGTCTGCTTCAAGATGGGTTTGTGACAAGTGTACATTATATCACCCAGTATCATTTCTGAAAATGCCACACATGAAATGTTTCATTTAGAAATCAACATTAGAAAAAATTATTTTCTCTAAAAAATGGGTAGCTTTACTTTTTTCTGATTATGAATATTATTTAACTATTTCAATTTGGTGTAGAAAATATACTGGCTTTTCTAATCTGCATAGTTGTGTTCTCATGCACTTTGTCTCCACTTACTCTCTCTATTTATATTTCTTCTTGTCTAGATTCTCTACTTCAATTTTATACTTAAAAAATATTATTAGTGCTTTTTTTGCCCACAGCTTTAAGTCTTTGTGAAATGAGATTACAGTATCATAGGGACATTTAAGTTCTAGAAAACCAGTAGAATCTGAATATATCTTTCATAATGATTCTGTAGACGACTGTTGACAATGTTCTTATTTTTTCTAATTTCTTTTCATGGTAGTATAAAATATTGCCCACTGATTGCGTCATCAGTGTTTCTGTATAGCTTATATACATGTATTCTGTCCTCTAAACCAAAATAAGGGCAGCTTGTTCACAAATGCTTCAATTCTTGCCACTAGCTCCCCTAAGTGGGAAAGGCTGGCATAACACTGATCAGAAAATCAGATGTCAAATAGTCTGTAGCACGAAACCCAGTATACGTCATACCTACCCAAGAGATCTGTTTTGATACCGCTCTAGATGCTATCTAGATGAAAATATACTGGTCACAGGCGAGAAGAGGGCTTAGTGTATTTAATATAAAAATTCATAGTTTGTATCAGAAAAGGAATTTTGTGAGCATTGAAATTTGGAAGCAGAAAGATCCGTGCCTGATTGAATGTTGTATGTTAAACGGAAGCAAAGGAAGAGCTGTCAGCTGTGCCCAATTCCTGAATAACCGCAACTTGAGAAGAGCCGGATCTCGTATGCACCTCCCCAGTGCATGGGATGACTTTCAGACGCGGAAATTTAGTTGACAGAGGTCACTAACATTTATGCCACACTAAGACAGGAATATAAAGAACATAATTTCAAACATAATTAGGCATAACAGGATTGGAGGGCAGAGAAAAGATTAAGGCACTCCTCAAACACTGGATTAGAAAAAATAATAATAAATGGCCTGGCTTGATCTATCCTCAGTCAAGACTATAAAAAGACTAGTATGGATCCCACAAACAATTTTGCAACCGTTTGAAAAAGAATAGTGGCCCCAAAGAGCCAGAGGAAAAGCACAATTTAAAAAATTGTTTTCTGTGGCATATCTAAAAATATTATGATAATACTGTTTTCTTTAAAGATTCTGAGGATCAGGGTAAATGGACGGACATAAGGAGAAGTAAAATTGGAAATATGGGACCCTAACATGTGTAGAATGAAAATATAGATACAAGGAGAGTGAGTGGTAAAGTTTATTCAGAATAGACAGAGTAATAACAATCAAGGACACAAGAGAAGAACATTTTTATCTTCTAACATGCTTTAAAGATATCTTTATGAAGATACTGAAACTTATAGTACAAGACCATATTCATCTTAATTGAAAAGCCAATTCTCATCGTAAAATGAATCATTCATATCAGATTTATGGTAAGAAAATATTTGACTTCATTTTTCAATTTCAATAAATATGCTAATATGTCCCTGAGACACTCATCTTCTTTTTGTTTTAATTCTAACTCTAATATTAGGAAGATTAGATAAAGAGAGATACATAATAAGACAGTAGTTGGATGGATGGATGGATGGACAGATAAATAGATGGTAGATAGCCAGATAGATGATTGATAGACAGATAGATAGATAGACAGATAGATAGTGTTGTGGCTTGAATTGTGTTCCCTCAAAAGAAATGTTCAAGTGCTAACATTTAGTAACTGTGAATGTAGCCTTATTTTGAAATAAGGTCTTTTCAGATTTAATGAAGTTAAGATGAGGTTATGTTAGATGGGGGTGGGCCCTAATCCAATGGCAGATGCCATTCTAAAAAGAGGGAAATTTGGATATAGAAATACAGAGAGGAGAAAGCCATGTGGACACACAGACAAGAAAACAAGGAGAAGACCATGTGAAGATGGAGACAGAGATTGAAGTGATGCTGCTGTTAAGTCAAGAAATGCCAATGACTGCCAGCAACCACCAGGAACTGGAAAGCAATAAATTATTTCTCCCTAGTGCCTTTAGAGTAAGCATGGTCATGCTGCCACCTTGATTTTGGACTTCTAGCCTCCAGAACTGTGAGCGAATAAATTTCTGTTATTTTAAGCCACTTAGTTTTTGGCACTTGGTAACAGCCCTAGGGTACTAACACAGAAAGATAGACAATTAGCTAGAGATGAATTTGAATGCTTAGAGGAGGAGGTATGTAGCCTTGCCCTAAGTTTGATACCTGCATGAAATAAAGTCCTGCCCCTTCCAGGATTGGTGATGCTCTGTTGGCTTTGCTCCCTTGGAACTCTTCCTGAAAAACAATGAATTCTCTGGATCACTTAGTAGATAGAGGATGTGAGATAGTTAAGCAAAATTTGCTACTGCTCTTGCCCTAGACTACAATATATCCAAATTTAGAGTTCAACAACAGGGCCACAGAAAAATCATTGCCCTTTTATAACCATACCCACCTGCCTCCCAACCAGGTCCCTGACCTCTGACAACCACTTCTTTGCTCTCCAGTTTCATAATTTTGTCGTTTGAAAAGTGATGAGAGCATGTGACCTTTCGAATTTGGCTTTTTTTCCATACAGTGTAATCCCTGGAAATTCATTCAAGTTATTGTGTGTATCAATAGTTTGTTCTTTTTTATTAATGAGCAGTACATTCATAGTATGCCTGTAGAAAGTTTGTGTATCCATTCAGTCTATGAATGACATCTGTAGGTTTTCCCCCCAGTTTTTGGCTATTATCAATAAAGCTTTCATGAGAATATGTATGTAAGTTTTTGGGTGGATATAAATTTTCATTTCTCAAGGATAAATGTCCATGGGTGTAATTGCTGGGTCATGTGATACTTTCATGTTTAGTTTTATGAAAAACTGCCAAACAGTTTTCCAGAATGTCTATGCCATTTTACATCCCCACCAGCAGTGTATGAATAATCCAGTTTCTCCACATCCTTGCCAGCATTTGATGTTTTCACTATTTTTCTTTGTTTATATTAGCTATGATAGGTATGTAGTCATATTTGATGGTAATTTTAATTTACATTTCCCTAATGGCTAGTGATGTCAAATATCTTTTTATATGCTTATGTGCAATCTGTATAACCTCATGGGTGAAATGTCTCTTCATGTCTTTTGCCTGGTTTGTAATTGGACTGCTTGTTTTTATGGTTGATTTTTGAGAATTTTAAAATATATCCTAGACACTTGTTCTTTTTTTGGATATGTAGTTTGCATATATTTTATCCCAATCTATTGCTTGTATTGTTATCATCCTTACATAGTCTTGTTCCAGAGACAAGTTGTTGATTTGGGGTCCACTGTATCAAATTTTCTTTTATAGATCATGCTTTTGGTATCAATTCTAAGAACTGTTGGAGTAATCTGAGATCCCAAAGATTTCCCCCTAATTTTTTTTTCCCCAAAACTATAGGTCTCTAAAGCTTTTCTTTGTTTGCTTTTTTCTTTTTTGTTCTTTTATTTTTAGTCCATGCTGTGTTTTACAGAGAGAGAAATCCTGTTGAACTGTCCTTGAGCTCACTGATTCTATCCTCTGTCTTCTCCACTTTACTATTGAGCCCAGGGGCTGGCCCCATGGCTGACCCCATGGCCAAGTGGTTAAGTTCGCGTGTTCCGCTGCAGGCGGCCCAGAGTTTCACAGGTTTGAATCCTGAGTGTGGACATGGCACTGCTCCTCAAGCCACGCTGAGGCAGCGTCCCACATGCCACAACTAGAAGGACCCACAACTAAGAATATACAACTATGTACTGGGGGGCTTTGGGGAGAAAAAGGAAAAAAAAATAAATACAATCTTTACTATTGAGCCCACTCAGCAAGTTTTTTACTTCTTGTTGCATTTTTCATTTCTAACATTTTTATTTAATTCTTTTTTGTAACTTCTATTTCTTTACTGAGATTTTCTATTTTTCATTTGTTTGAAGAGAACTTGAAATTCCTTATTAAAGCATTTTTATGATGTTTGCTTGAAAATCCTTGTCAGATAATTCCAGACTTTTGTTCATCTTAGTGTTGATGTCAGTTGATTATCTTCACTCAATCCATTTGTAATTCTCATGGTATCCTGGTAAACTTAATTCTTTTTTTTTTTTTTTGAGGAAGATTAGCCCTGAGCTAACTACTGCCACTCCTCCTCTTTTTTTCTGAGGAAGCCTGGCCCTGAGCTAACATCTGTGCCCATCTTCCTCTACTTTATATGTGGGACGCCTACCACAGCATGGCTTTTGCCAAGCAGTACCATGTCCGCACCCAGGATCCGAACTGGGGAACCCCGGGCCACCGAGAAGCAGGACAGGTGCACTTAACTGCTGTACCACCGGGCTGGCCCCCTGAAATTAATTCTTGATAAATATCCTAGACATTTTGGATATTATTTTAGGAGATTCTCAGTTTTATTTAAATAATTTATTTTAATTATTTAATTCATTTAAGTTAATTTATTTTAGCATAAACCTTATTTTGGTTTAGCATACATGTCTAGGGCTACATTTGTGAGCTGTGATTCCAGAGAAATCTAATTTTCAGAGCCTTCATGGTACTGTTTTCAGCTCCTTGGTTTATCTCTTGCTGTTTACAATATCCCGTTGTTTCCTGCTGCTACTGTTTGAGAAGATGGAAGCTGCTTCTCAGGCCGGGCTGCTGAGTGCCACTAGGTGGGGGAAGGGTGTTACCAGCCTGGGGGAACCAAGAGCTCTGCCCGGCTTGTAGTGGCATGATCTCTCCTGCCTTTGGGGCATGGAGAGTATTTCCCAGGCTATGCACCTGTGACTAGATCAAGCTTGCTGGCACTGCTTGCCCGCCTGGTGCCTCTGGTGAAGGAGAGGAGACAGGTTCATGGAGGCAAAGGGAATTCCTGGACTGGGCACTTACTGTGGCAAGATCTTTCTTGCCTGTATATCCCACCACCACCACTGCCCTGTGTCTCTTGGTGGGGGAGGGGATTCTCAAGACTAGTAGAAAACAAGAATGCTTTAAGGGCCAGGTTTGCTGCTGTAGTGAGATATCCTTTGTAGGTGCTCCAGGGCCGTGTGTTGTCTGTGAGTGTGGGAAGGGAGTCGCAGCACCTGCAATGAAACAGTGCGTTTTCCTGTGTCTTTGTGGTCAGCATGGGATTCCACTTTATCCGCTTTGCTAGTTTTTCTAGCCTCACCTGGTGTTGTCCATGGGAGGAATGAGCCCACCTGGGAAAACTTCTCTTGGTAGGTTGAAGGATCAGGAAATATCAAGTTTGGGTCAATTTCTTCTGATGAGAAGGAGGTCCTAAGATACCCTGCCAATATTTTGTTCCTGGGGTCTCCAGTCAGTTCACCTTCGTCTTACTACCTTTCATAATTTCCTTTGGTTGTCTCTTATGTTACTTTCAAGATTTATAGTTGAACTTCATAGGGAGGAACCAGGAAATACAAGTCGATGGCATCTGGTCTAGACAGAAAATATGCAGGCACTTTTAATATTCTATCTCTGATTTTGAGTAAGTCAGTTTTAATATGCTTTTTATTTCTTTATTTTTTGATGTTTCTTGTGTTGCAGTTCATTGAGATTCTTGGATTTGTTAGTTTACAGTTTTCATCAAATTTGGAATATATTCAGCAATTACGGCTTCAGATATTTTTCTGCCACCCCTGCCCCTGCACTGTTTACAGGGGCTGCAATCACCACTTGTCATATTAGGCTATTTGAAGATATAACACAGCTCACTGAGGCTCTTTCCATTTTTCAAAATCCTTTTTCCCTTCGTGTTTCATTTTTGATCTTTTTTTTTTTTTGCCATGTCTTCAAGTTCAAGAATCTTTTCTTCTGTAATGTTTAATTGGTTGTTATTTCATCCAGTGTATTTTCATCTCGGACGTTGTAGTTCCCATCTCCAAATGTTGTATTTGAATCTTTGAAAAAAAAACAAAAAAACTTCTCTTTCTCTACTTTTCTGTATAAGGCAGTGATAGTAAATCACATGATTCTAGTAGAAGTAATTCCTGAGAAATATAGAACAATTTAGTCAGAATTATGATCCTTTATATACTGAGTTCAGTTTTGTAGATATCAAGTTTGTAGTGCTAAAATGACAGTGTTTTATTTGCAGAGTCATACTGGCTAATGAAGTGATGAAGACATCAAGTGTAAGAAGCATTTATATATAAAAGAAAGAAAGAATTTCAAAACCAAAAAGTAACTAAATCAACATATTTGATTAGAAAATTTCAGTGAATTTGCAGAAAAGCATGAGAAAGAAAAAAATATCACTTTTTCACCCCAGTTTAAAATAATTACAAATTTGGATGACTATATTGTCAACAAAGACAATATAGAGCTTAAGTTTTGTGTATGAGTATGTTGTAATGGTACAGTTCAATGGCAGGAAAACATTCTGAAGCCATCACCCAAATTAAGGAGATTGCACCAATATATAAATTGAGAAATTGCTTCCTTCATTGAGAAAGTTTGGGTGAGAAAAAAAATATATCAGCTACACTATATAACGTGCTGAATGACATACTAAAAATAGTTAATTATAGAAAACAATGTATTTTATGATTATTCTCTTTATTACATGTTACGATGGAAACATTACAAAGTTCTGTTGAGAAAAGGTCTGTTAAGCATATTTTACTTTATAATAAGAAGTCTTATTGATTATGCAGGACAAGATACCAATTTGGTGCAAGCATTTAATAATGTGAATTGAGCAGCCAGAATTATTATTTTGATATTGTTGATCATTTTGTCTAATACTGATCTTAATGATTTTAATTTCCCATGAAAGGAAGATAAGAAATACATTTTCAAAGGACTAGAAGAGAAGCAGATTCTTGAAAGAATAGAGTTTCCACAATTTATAATGTGTTCCATAGTTTAACACATTAAATGAAGTGATGAGTGAGGTTGATATTGAAAACGGTGTAAAATTCTTATGAATCATCTTAAAATTTTGGTGGTATTTCTCATTTTATTTTCTATCAAAAGATGACCCATGCATAGAAAATGCAGGAATCCAGAACACATTTCTTACATAGAAAAATAATTCAATTTTAATTACAAGTTTAGAGGATATATTACTAGAACTATCTACTGAAAAAGGATCTAAGATTAATTTTAAAAATCTAAATATAACATTATTTGCATCATTTTAGAAAAAGTTAAAAATTACTCCCCTGAGCATGGTTAAGTTATGCTTAAAATTGCTTTATCTTCATCAGTTCACTTTACCTTACTTCTTACTTCCTATTATTTCTGTGAAACTGGTTCTCCACTACGAGTGTAAAAAAATATTTTTCCCTGAGACTAGCATGGTTATCAAGCCAATCTACAGTAGATCTATTTAGCAGCAAACTCAATTTTCAGATAGTTAAGCATTAACTACTGCTGTATCTCATGAGGAGTGAAATCACTACTTCACTCACAACTTTTGTCTCATTGTAAGTGCAAAACAGATAAATAATAGACATAAAATTCATTCTTTAGAATAAATATCTATACACATTTTCAATACAAATTTATATATTGTAAAATTGTCTTTCCTCTTGTGTTCATTCTGAGTATAGTTATTGAAATGTTATTTTATGACAGTTGCTTTTAATATTAAAATTTTGCAGTTGATAAGCCTTTACGTTTTTATTTTTCATAATCATCTGATTGTATTTTACAAAATATTTGGACCTTACGTGTTGGAAAGTGAAAAAATAAAGCTTATTCTCACCACTGATGATTCGAGAAGGACTGTCTTAGCGATATCATTAAACTTTCATTTACTAGCAATCACTATCCTCATTGGGCTGGCCAGTTTGTTAAACATGCAGCTTCTCAATTGAGTGTATTGTGTGTTTGTATTAAAAATTCAACTTATTCAAAACTATTCAAAAGAGTTCTGGTTCAAATTCTCATTCTCAATTGTCATATCTAGTTTATCTCAAGATGGTATGAGGACAAATGGTACAAGAATGTTGAACACTGAGGTACCACCCCAGCCCCCTGGGAAAGGTTGTAAACCCTGGCTAGCTGGGCTATTTTGTGCTTAACACTGTTTGAATCATGCGGTAGTGAAAAAGGGTGGCAGGCTGTTATCATCACTGCGAAGAATTTGTAAAGACTCCTTTAGCATAGGAGTGTCTTTGAACTTATTTTTTAAACCTTCTAAACTGTTGCTTGGAATTGAACAGCACTTAGAGTTGCACAGTGTAACTGAGTGATGACAGCTTCCTTTTGCTATTGACAATCATCGGGAAAGGAAGCATCCTCATGCCGTAGACAAACAGCATGATTAGTGGCAGGTAACGAGATAGCATATAGATTTGAGATTATGCAATATTAATTATATAAGATAAATAAGAAAAAGCTGGGTATAGATTTTTTTTAAATGTGCAATGTAGGGGCGCATCAGGTAATAAAATTTGAAAAGCATGCTCCCGAGTGGAAATTCTAATTGGAGAGGTAGAATATAGACTTTACAAAACATGTAATTAAGAGAAACTGGTGAGGCGCATGCTTAAAAAATAAATAATGTACTGCATTCTGTTAATTAAAAGTTAGAAATGTAAGAACATTTGTGTCATTGGATCCACGAGTCTTCATACATTTCACCAGACTCCTCTCCAGTTCCCTTGTAGTACACGTAGACCTAGCAAAAAAGACCAGAGCTCACAAATGAGTGCTATTGGATACAATTCAATCATACACGATGAGGAGATATTGAGGAGTTTCTCTAATAAATCAGTGTAAAGGGTAGTTTATTTTGAATTTTTATTTTATTTTTTATTTTTTTGGTGAGGAAGATTGGCCCTGAGCTAACATCTGTTACCAATCTCCCTCTTTTTGCTTGAGGAAGACTGTCACTGAGCTAACATCTGGGGTAGTCTTCCTCTATTTTGTATGTGGGACACAACCACAGCATGGCATGATGAGTTGTGCATAGGTCTGTGCCCAGGATCTGAACCTGTGAACCCCAGGCTGCTGAAGTGGAGTGCGTGAACTCAACCGCTATGCTACCAGGCTGGCCCCTTATTTTGAAACTTTTAAAGTTTCTTAGTAAATACCAACCTTTAAGAATATCCCCTAAAAAAGTTGCAAATGCTTGAAATAACTCTTTTAGTTTCCCTTCCCAAAACAGTAACTGACAGCTACACATATTACACGTTGCTCTGAAAATATTATAGTAAATAATAACAGTGAAAATATTTATTGAGCTCTTACGCTTCTAAGTTTTTTATATGAACGTATTACTTTATTTCTTATAGTAATGTTATGAATTAAATACTCATTATCTCTCTATGTATGTAAGAAACCTGAGGTGCAGGAGCATAAGTAAATACCTTGACTGGTGACGAGCTAGGATCCAAACCCAGGGATTCTGGCTCATATTCCTATATATATTATTAGGAAAAAAAGCCTTTGGATAGCAATTATGAAATTCAGGAAATTTGCAAAGCAAAGAGAATAATTTATGACTAATATGAGTGTATCAGATTTAAGAAAAAAATAGTATGTTTTGACATAACCAGTTTGTTACATATCTTATTAATACAAGAAAAGGGAAAAGCATACACTGGTTTGCCATTGAGGCAATTTTTCTTGTTAATGGGAGCATGAATGTTCTGTTTTGTCAGTGCCAAGAGTGTTTTTGCATTTTGAGACATTTGTGTACAGCAAAGTGGGATTCTTCAAGGGGACTCTGGTTTCCTTTTTTACAGCACAGTTATGCTCATTGTTTGCTGTGGGATCATAGGCTACTCAAAGTCAACATCTGAGTAGAAGGCCGTGTTTGTCTCTTTTTAGTTACACATTTCATCTTTGGTCTTTTGGAGTTACTTATATGCCTATTAAAGATAATGACAGGGATCTAAAAATGATCCTACACACTTGGAAAATTATTCTAAACCTCACCAAGACATTATAATGTCCTAATTTTGCACTGAAAGTTTATCAGAGTTTAAAAGGAGATTTAAAGGCGCTGATAATTCACTGCTTATGTATCACATTTTAATTTTGTTTATTTTCTATTTTCTCACGTTAATTTTACAATCCAGGGTAAAATAATTTTTTTGTTGTAACTGACAATGTTATCAAATCATACGGAATCACGGACATGTTGTAGCCAAGCTGAAATCACTTGTGATTATTGGGACTAATCTATGTGTGCACTGATGTATGTAAAACATTTGTAAGGAAATAACAAATGCTGAGAGTTTGTGATTATCACTGTGGCAAGGGGCAGTGCATAAATTAGTAAAATTCTGCGCTGAAGAAAAAACACTTAGCTGGAAAAACATGGATAGTTAAATGTAAAATGATAACCACAGTTTTATTAACAACATATTTTCTTACAAAACGTTTTACCAAGGAAAAGTCATGTAAAGTTTAAAAATAATTCATTTTGCATTAATGAAATTCATAAAGATAAATGAATATAATTAGTCTTGGATTTTATTAACTGAAATTATAATTAATTGTTCTCAATGAGAATACTTTTGCAAGAGTCCATTTTTGGCATGTTCCTGCAAGCAATAACTTCAAAGAGAAATACTGGGAAAACTTTTTTCTTTAGTTTAGTAAAGTCTAAAATATATAATTTTTTAAACATTTGTCTTCTATTTTTTTTTCTTTGAGGAATATTAGCCCTGAGCTAACATCTGCTGCCAATCCTCCTCTTTTTGCTGAGGAAGACTGGCCCTGAACTAACATCCGTGCCCTTCTTCCTCTACTTTATATGTGGGACGCCTGCCATAGCATGGCTTGATGAGAGGTGCGTAGGTCCACACCCAGGATTCGAACTGGTAAACCCCAGGCTGCTGCAGCGAAACGTGCGAACTTAACTGCTACACTACCAGGCTGGCCCCAAGCATTGTCTTTTATTCTTAATAAACCTTTGACTAATTGTCTAACCATACTTCTTTGCATTTAGGCAGAGGCGGGCAGGGCACAAATGATGAAAAATGAGTCCTTATAGACTAAATAACCATTTAAAATAATAATAGTTTACTGAAATAAAGAGGGTCATATCCATACTTGCAACGTCTCCACCTTTAATAGAACTTCATCATTCCTCCAGCTGTGGACTTGAAATAATAAGTGTTTTTAATAAAAATCACCTTGCAATCCTGTTTCCTTTGCTCTAAGTCAGGTTGTGAAATATTTTTATTGCTTCATCTGAAAGCAGCAGGGTCGTAATACACTATCATCACAGGGCAGAGGAAATTTTTCTTTGTTCATTCAAGTGATATTTTGCTATGCTCCATTATCATGATAAATAATGCCAGTGCTTGAAATTTAAACTTCGCTTCAAAAAGAACAGCTATTTCGAGATTATCAATACAGCTACAGTTTGGATAGCAGGAAATATAACAAATTAATTAAATGGCATTATCTTAAAATAAAATAAAATAAACACAACTTTGTAGTACAAAACCAACAGCAATTACATTTAAAATTAGATGTTTATTACTCAATTCAAAAATACAGGAAGAAGGTAATTGATGAGAGCCAATGTGATAATAGTCAAATGGAAATATATGTTAGTTTTGTGGAAAGCAGCCTGTCTTTCAAATATTCAAAAGTAAAGTAGATGTACTGGACTATTTATGGCCCATCCTTCAATTTCTTGGTGCTCCAATCATCATTCTTTTTGTAAAATGTTGACTAAAGCCAAACAATTGATGGACAGAAGTTTAATATGCCAACCCAGCTAACTCATAGTTATCTTTAAAAAGTGTGTTTATTTCTGGTATGGACAAGATGGTGTAGAGTACTAAGTACAACTATAAACCATAGAAATAGCACAGAAGCCAACCAAAGGAGAACTCTGAAAGGCGGTAAGGCAGGCCACTCCAGGAGTGGGGGAACAACAGCATCAGAATGTCTGCACATTGCCCTGCCCAACAAAGGAAGGAAACCCTGACCTGGCATCTCCTGTCCCCAGCCTAGTGACAGAAGGCAGCACAGTAGGATCATCCCTCCCCTGATTCAACCAAGAGTCCCTCTGACAACACCAGGAGAATCAGAGTGTATGTGTGTATACACATATAAGTATATACAACCATATACGTATATATACATACACACATATACATATACACACGCTGTAGCTGTAGCAATCAAGACAGTGTGGTATTGCGGAAGAGTAAAGTTATAGATTAATAGATCAGGATGGAGAACTCTAAAATAGACCCACACAAATATATTCAACTACATCTTGACCCACGGGGGCTAAAACAATTCAATGGAGGAAGGAAAACCTTTTTGACAAATGGTGTTGGAGCAATTGAACATCTGTAGGCAAAAATATGCACTTCAAAGTAAATCTCAGACCTCATGCAAAAATTACATGCTTTTTTATACCTGGACTTAGATGTAAAATGCTGAACTATAATTGTTTTATGAAAATAATAGGAGAATATATTTGGGATCTAAGGATAGGCAAATAATTCTTATACTTAAGATCCATGGTTAGGCAAATAATTCTTACACATTATCGTATTATATATACATATAATAGAATATTATCCAACCATGAGAAAGAAGGAAATCTTGCTATTTGCAACAACGTGGATGGACCTTGAGGGTGCTATGCTAAGTGAAATAAGCCAGACAGAGAAAGACAAATACTAGATGGTATCACTTATATTTGGAATCTAAATAAAAGTCGAACTCATAGAAACAGAGTAGAAAAGTGGTTGCCAGGAGCTGGGGATGGGGATGCAGAAATAGGGAAGCATATATTTCTTGATCACTTATAGCATTCAGAGTTCAGTAACTGAAATAAAAGTTTCTGTAGATATTTCAAGAAGAAAGGACTTAATACAAGAAATTGGATCATGCGAAAATCTAGGGAAAGGTAAAAGGAGCAGAAACTGAGGAAACTGTCAGAATACTGGTTTAGCATCCATTACGATTGCCACAATCCAGTGGCCAGGACGTTCTGGCGGCTACTGCTGTTGGTCCTACAGGCACGGCCATGACTCCCTCCCACCATGAAGATAGTGATGAGCATTGGAGTGTGGAGTCCAGCCACTGAGTAGTTTGAGTCCATCAGAATCTGTCATCAATTGCCACAGCAGAGAGATGGCCTCTGTCTCACTTCTGCTTTCTCAGCCTGTTATGGATGTGTGTCCTTCTCCAAACCTTAATTTCATTTGGACTCAAAAAGCAAAGGTGTCTGAGAATATGTTTTGTGTCTGACAGTGCCTGCAATGCACAGTACTATAGAAGAAGATGTGAAAGATGCCGCCCTATTTAATGTTGTGCCTTATGCTGGTCACTTATCCCATTCTTTTGTATACTATATGCTTCATGTCACAGTTTTTCTTTCCGGCCCTCATAGATTGTTATGTCAGCTATCAATCTTCCCCACCATCACGCTTCATGAAAACAGAGACCTTTTTAACTTGATCATTACCGATTCTCAGAAACCAAAACAGACATATGGTAGTTGTTTAGTATTATATTCTTCAATAAATGCATGAATTTAATGACCCCAAATTCCTTGGTTGTTGCACTTTCAGACAGCAGGGAAGCTGCTAATAGATTAGTAACAAGAAGATATTTTCTGCAATATCGCTACTTGCTGCCCTCCACTCAGCTCATTTTCTTCTGAATTGGGAAATGTTACTAAGATTTTGCTTACTCCCAAGACATCTACTGTTTTGTGGACAAGAGAGCAGTTTGATCTTCTTTCAATCCAGCCTTTCCAGAGCTCTAATTGGCACATGTCCATCCCAGTTTCTGGCATCTGTGCACCAGCATTCTTAGTTCAGAGCTTCAGTGTGTGTTTTGTTCTCATTTTTATTTTCCATGTCTTACAACACTGTGACTAAATAAGCTCCTTGAGAGCATCTCTTTGGATTACCAGGGTATAATTCCTTATGTGTCCTGGACCAAAAGAAATTTCTGACATGTAGAAAGTAAATAAACATTGGTCAATGGATGAATGAACAGACATAAATAAAAGAGTGCGTGAACCAATCAGTGGGAGAATCATACTTACTTGGTGAGGTTGCTAGTTTTGCCAGAAAGCTTACACTCTGATAAACAGCATAAAACCTTTCGTCTATAGGGAAGGAAAATAAAATTAAAATTTTTAAAGATATTTTAGAAAATATTTCTTCTCAAATCCACGTGATATTTATATTAGATTATTTATGGTGATTGCTTACTTGATTTACTTAAAAAAACTGCGATGAATTGTGTAGGATATTTGCTATGACATACAAATTAATTTTAAATATTATTTTGTAGGCTAATATCATTCCTTAATAAGATTAATGGTTAAAGTCTATGTTTAGGCTATAATATTTAATTATTATGAAATCACTGTTCACCTGAGCCCAAATTGTAATGGAAAATAAAATGAAAAATCTGCTTCACTCACTTTATCACAGTTTAAAACCCAGAAGGAATCAGGGCTGGCAGATGGCAGTGCAAGGCCCTTGTGTGGTCCGCTGGCCACTGAGACTGGTTGGGCAATGTCACAGGCAGGGAAAGCCACACTCTTGCCAATCTTCAGCCTAGCAGAGCCCCACATATTAACTGTCTTTCTTTTTCCTTGGAATAAAAGACACAACATGGTCTTTTAATAATAATCCAAAAATATAGGTAAATTAAAGTTACATATAATTCTCCTAATGCTTCTCGGCTTAGTTATGCCCTACCTATTGCTGAAACTTGAGAAGAAAATCATTCTTGTTAGTCCAGAATATTCAGAGATGATGTTTTACGTTTTTATCTTTCAAAATAACAAAATGAACTAAGTACCTTTCTATAATTATATTCAAAATGGCTTATTCTGTGGATTAAGAGCTTTTCATTGTAAAATAGGTGGCCTCATAGCCAAACAGATAAGTTAGATTGTAGTAAAATTCCAGCCTCAGATGTATATTCACAGCTTGTAATTATTTTAATGAAAGGAGCTTCTGTGTGCTACTTGTAGAACCCAAAAATTTAGCTTATTTTCAATGATTTTTTTGTTGCCATAGAAGCAAATGCTATGGAAGCGAAACGAGAATAACATGAGTCAAACATCTCTCATGTTTATATCTAAGCTATTCTGTTTAATGTGAAAACCAAAGCTTTTAAAAAATATGCAATAAAAATCTTAGCTAACTTTCAGAATATAGAATTTTGATTACATTTCTAGTCTAAAACTGTTTTCACTGCATATAAGTAATAGGTTTTCCAAGTAAATATTACTTTCTGAAATTAGTTATCATTGTCTTTTTAACTAATGAATGCAAAGCCTTTGATTAAATTGCCTTCCTTATGTTTTAGAATTTATTTATTTATGCATAAAAATAGACTTAGCCCCATCAAATTTTATTACCCTCAAATAGGTAAGATTTCTAGAAATTGTATTAATGATGATTGTCCACTTATAGTCTTTCTAGTAAAAGAGATTGAGCAAATGATATTGTAAACATCTCTCGTTTTATTGTAAATGAATTGTTCTTTAAGATTTATTTTAAATATCCCTGAAGAGTATAACAAATGAGAGCAAAGAAGAAATAGCATTTTCTAACAACACTAAAAGAACACATCACTGTGGAGTCAAGGAGCCACATGTCAAGAGGTCAAAAAGAATTATTTTATATAATCCAAAATTCTGGTATTAATTTTTTACAAACTTCTTCTTTTTCCTTATTGAAAATTATATTATCAAGTCATTATAAAAATAATCCTAATAGAGTAGGAAAATCATCCCCACTCATGACTTTATGCTTTCTACAAATGATTTCCTGTGCAGTATGTGGAAGCAGAATGCCACATGTATTGGAACCACAAATTACAAATGTGAAAATATAGTAGTTCCTACAGTTTAACTGCAGTGAGTCTGACATCTGGCAGCTACACTGCTGGGACTCTCCACTTGAGGGCAATTCTCTGATCATTTTTAGGTTAGTGTAACATTTTCCCTGTGCAGCAACTTGCTGTGTCCATAGTATAAATTGTTCTGAGGAAGAAAAGAAAAGCCAAGCGTGAACTGATGGCAAGGTGAGGGAGCTCACAAATAAAGCCATTCTTCCTTGTTCTTGCCTTTCTCAAGAGTAGCATATGTCATATACAGCACAGCACCTAAAAATGGCATGGGGTGGAGAGGATAGCCAAGTTTTTCTCATTCACTCTAGGTTATATTTTGGTTCTAGAACTTAGTACTCTCTTTACATTGACTTATCCTATGCTTTTGATTATCATAAATTGTTTTAAGTAATTCCAGAAAGTTACAAATAAGAAAACAAACATTCAAAATTTCTAGCTGGAAAATGTATTGTAAGAGTTGATTTTATTGAGATGGAATAACCTTGGAAAATGCTATATCTTATAGCCTTCTGTGAAAATTCACAATGGCTACTAGCATAACAAAGATTCACATTCAGAGAAAATCTGAAGTTAAATTTGCAGTTAAGTTTTTTTCACCAGGATTTCTTAAATTCAATGGCCCTTTTGCCATTGATAAGCACTAAATGCAAGAAGTTGGGAAACTGGAATGAATGATTTGCTTAATTAATAATCCAACAAATGCATACCCTTAGAAATAATTTTTAACATGATAGATTCGATTCCTAGTGAAATTTGATACAAGCTTTAATTAAGGATAGTAAATAGTATCAAGTGACTTCAGGCCATCTGCTTTACATGAAATATCCATGGGAAATGCTGGAAGGGAGGCTGATATTTTTACTTCCTAGAATGTTCTCTACAGGTATTGTCATTATAGTTCATATTAAACCAGATGGAATCATAAGATAAATAATACTACCTATTTTTTAGTATTTTGAAAACAATGCTTAAATGTGGGCACAGATGTTAAAAAATAATCATTAATAGCAGGGAGTTATGTGGTATGTTATTCTCCAGATACAGAGGCAAAAATCTTGACTTTCTCACAAAATAGGAAGATTAGGGTGCACACATGCAATTTTAAAGAGCAGAAATGTCTTCCAGTGAATTGTGTGTTCCATCTGTCACAGTCTCCACATTTCACCATTGACAACATTTGTGATGTGATCTAAGAAATTGTTCCCAGCAGGTCCCATCATATTGAATAATGGTCTCTTTTATATGAGCAGGTTGTTAAATCAGCAACACTCCCAATTTCAGACTAGAAATGAAATCAACACTAAACTTACCAGACGAGTGGAACCGATGGATTCCTCCAGAGAGCTGTATGTGTGGATTTGGGAATGTAGTTAACGCAGGGCAGACCATATAAAGAAAGATAACAAAATAAAACTGGGAGGGGTTCTTCAGGCTCTCTATTAAAATCTGACTCCATTGTGGAAGGAAAAAATGTGACTCCCCTCCTACGCATTTTACTAATTTTGATAATTAAGTCAATACATATTTTTTTTGTTGGTTTAAGCCCACCCCAAACTCTAAGGAAAATGCTTTCTGTAGACAAGAGGAACATAAGTAATGTAGTGGCTGGCACTTTGTTTGTGTTATCTCTTGCTTCATAACAAATCACCCCAAAATGTGGTGGTTGAAAATTATTTTGTTATAGCTGTATTTTTGTAGGTGAGTAATTCAGACAGGTGGTCCCAGGTCTATTCTCCCAAATGCGGAATCAACAGGAGTCACTCCAATTGCAGCCAACAGCTGGGTAGTGACAAGGTCTAAGATGGCATGTCTGATGCCATGGTAGGAAGTCTGGAAGGCTGTGCTCAGCTAGGCCCTTTCCATCTCCTTGGAGTATCATTGCCTCTCCAAATGGCCTCTCCAGCAGGGTATTCTGACTTCTTGCTAGGACTCCAAAGTAAAAAGGAAGAGGTTTCTGGTCCTCTAAAAGGCTAGGTCTTGAGTAGATTTATTCAAAATAGTCTTTGAACAAGCCCAGCTACAGAAGGAGGGAAAACAGACCTTAATTTTTGATGGAGAGAGTATCCAATAATTTGTGGACATTTTTAATCTACCACTGTCTACTAAGTAGTCACAAAATATTTACATCTATCTCACATGCAAAATATATCCACTCCCTCCAAAAACTCCCAAGCTTTCATCTCATTAGAGGGTCGATGAAAATTCCAAGAGCTCATCTTGTGAACCAGGTTCAGGTGCAGTTGAATCTCCTTGAGTGGGTCCTCAAGTACAATTTCTCTCTTGTGATCTAAAGAGACAGGATGTTTTCCCCCGACACACCCAACACACAATGGACTGACAGAGATAGGCACTGCTGTTTAGAAAAGAGGAATATGGGAGAAACATAGCATTCATTGGTCCATACCAATTCTGAAATACAGTAGAGCTTATGATGCCAGTTCATCAGTTAGGGCCTCGATCTATTCCTGAGAGTGGTTCTTCACTGCTTTTAGTTCCACCTTCTGGGATCTTGGCTCTAAGTTTTGAATCATCTTTTCTTTTCCATAAGGATGCTTGTGTTTTCAGATGATCTGAGTACTTTCTCAGCATATTTTCTGCATATAGAAGATGGAGGTATTCAGGGTAGTTTTGATTGATCTGTCTTCCAAATCAAACTGATAATGCTTCTGTGGGAAAATTGTCTTGAGAAACTGTGGGTCCCCTGTGGATGGTATTAAGGGTCTCTACATTAGACAAAAGCTACCTGCACAAATCTCTTCAAGAAGGCCCAGCTCTGCTTTGATCCGAGTCACATACTGTGGAACAATGACCTTAAGAATCTTCCAAATCCTTAATTTTTTCTGAGGCATCAATAAAGTGTCTTCAACCTATACTCTTGAGATTTTTATCCTGACACTATATTACCCTGCAAGTGGCCTGCATTTCATCTTTGTCTTGAGTCTATTTCCTACTTTACAAGTTTCTTGCCATCTAGAGGGATTGGGACATAGAAGCAGTTTTATTTTGAACAACCGAGCAAATCCTGGCTCCTTTATATTTCCCCTAGATTCTTCTCAAAAACAAGTCTTTCTTCCTTAGCACAAATCTTGTTTCTCATATTTTATCATAGGAAGTTAGAAGAAGCCAGTTGGCACTTTGTACATTCTGTGTGGGAATTTCCCCAGCCAATCCATGAGTTCTTTAAGTACCCTTTCTAGTCTTCATCTTACTGAAAGTCACAGCGTTTACAGTCTGTGCCACTGCATATCAAATGTCTTTATATTTTCAGCTAACAGTAACAATTTTTCTCTTTGTCTTCACAAGGCCCTTATTGCCTTAAGTCTCCTAAAGATCCTTCTAGCTTCTTCCCATCATCCCATCCCAAAGTGAGTGTCATATGTTTCAGATTTTTGTTCCTGCATATTTCCAGTAACAAATCACCCATTACCTGGCCCCAAAACCACATCACATGCTCACTGACTCAACAGTGATTCCATTTGGCTTTAACATATTCCCAACGACTGCTTTCTGGCTGCTCTGACAGTTTTAATTTGGACAGAGTTCTCTACAGAATAAAGTTACATGAATTGGTCTAGGAATATCATTGTGATAACGACACATAATGACGTGTAAGGGATAGGAACACGTATCAGACCAGGGATTCTATATGAGACTAACTGCTGATGTTTGGTTTTTTCTTCTCTAAAGTATTTTTTCTTTCTTTTTATAATGCTTAACCCCCAAGAATGAAGAACAAGATGTTGGCAATATTAACTCGTAGTACATCATAAGTACTTTATAAGTGTTTCACTAGTTTCCTCACTGTCTCTACCACACTCACTCTACAAATGATTATGGCCCAATAATAGTATGTGGTGATGACACAAGAAAGTTTATTTAGATATGTTTGAGGAGTGCTGTCATGGAGTGAATGTTTGGGTCCCGCCAAAATTCAGGTCTTAACCCTCAATGTAATGGTATTTGGATAGGAGACATTTGGGAGGTAATTAGGGCTGGACGAGATCATGAAAGTTGAATCCTTGTGGTAGGATTAGTGTCCTTATAAGAAGAGACACCAGAGACTTCTCTCTCTCTCTTTCTCTGTGCACATGCACCAAGGAAATGTCCTGCCAGCCCGCAGTGAGAAGGCTGACACTCTGATCTCGGACTTCCAGCCTCCAGAACTGGGAGAAACAAATAGTCATTTAAGCCACTCAGTCTACTGCGTTTTGTTATGATGGCCTGGACTGATGAATACAAGAAGGTTTGATTTATTGTGTGAGTATTTACAAATTAAGTTGTGTTATGAGGTAATTCTAAGGAATATTTACAATATAGCAAGTTGTTTGGGTGACTTACAGGGATCTCAAAATATCAAATGTAAATTCTTTAATTCATTTAGGAAGGAGTATTCAGGAGGATTTTGGAAAAAGGGAAGAAAATATGAGTAAACAAAATCTTCTCATTGCTTGTTTAAATAATAGTATTCACAGAATCCACGTTCTCATATTCTTTGTCTTTTATCAGGGTGAAAATTTTTGCCTGCAATTTAGCTGTTAAATTATAAGCTGGGATAAGAAAATAAGTTCACTTTGGTCTTGAAGATTGCCAAGACTGCCATTAAAATGAAAGGAGAAATTGAGTGCAAAGGTTCCTCTAAGGTAAGAGATATGTTTTAGGAACAATAAGTGAATGGAAGAATTATTGAAAATTCACAAATATTTTTATATCATTTTTTTAAGTGTCTATATAACCCATAATGAACTATTCAACATGACCTTTTAGAGTCATTGGGAAGATGTTACATAATACATTTAAAACACCTAATTCTCTAACTCCTTCTAGGAAGCTCCTTGCTTTGGTTAGGTAGTAGGGCAGAGTGCTTTCACAGTATAACTCAGAATGATCATGTTCTGTTGCAAGAATTATGTAAATTGGATAAAAGCCCATGTGGGTTACTAAAAATAGCTGAGGCTTTCCAAAGTACCCAGAAAACAAGATATGATGGCATATCAGTAGTAAGTAAGTTAGTTCACATTAGTCAGGGAAATAATACGATGTTCAATTGTCATCCAAGAGCCTGGATGACAGTGAATATTCTCTATGTTGTGCCATGCATGTGATGTGTTTTTAAATTATTTTGCACTGATTCTAATTAATGGCAATCTTATTTATGTTGTTCTTATGATGATTATATAATGGAGTCTTGGCTCTTGGATCTTTAGGTACAGCATGTGAGTAGGTACTATATACTATATCCCTCAAGCCCAGCAGAAATTTTGGCTTCCTAAATAAGGAAGGATAGCTATGATTCTGAGGGCCAAACATAAAGCATTCAGATATCATTTTGAGAGAAGTTGTTAAAGAATGTATCATTGGTTGCATTTGAAAAAAGCTTGAAATATACAAGTTTCTAGACATATATGCAGATGATGGAGTCTCTGTAGCTTTTTTCTACTGAATAGAACAATTTAACTCAGAAGAAGTAACTTTTCAAGAAAATTTGAACTGTGATTTTCACTAAAAATAATTCTTTTATGCAATGTTCTAAGGCTATGATTTGTGACTTCTACAGGATATTTTAAGTTCAGCATGCTCTGCTTCAGCAGCCCAGGTTCAGTTCCCAGGCATGGACCTATACCACTCATCAGCAGACATGCTGTTGCAGCAACCCACATGTAAAATAGAGGACGATTGGAACACGTTAGCTCAGGACCAATCTTCCTAAGCAAAAAAAAAAAAAAAAAAAAAGAAAAGAAAAGAAAGAAAGAAAGAAAGAAAGAAAACAAGAAAAAACCCTAAGTTATTATTTTTCATTAACTTCCCAGATGTGAGGAAAAAAGAGACAAGTTCCAATTTTGAAACTTCTGGATATATGTTGATTCCATAGGAAAAAAGAAAGACAAAAAGAGTTAAATAGACAAAAGAGGAAAAGCAACAACAGATATATTTTTATAGAAAACATAAATGAGTTCATTGTTTTTATTCCAAGAGAACCATAGTAATATATGTTTATGTTTTTTAGAGCAGATATAAAGAAAACACAAAATAACAGTCAATAATAATTCTATTTTTATAGATAACTATTGTGATATGTAACTATTTCTATATACTGCACATAATGTTGATTAACATAGATGCATTATATTCTGGAAATAAGGTAAAACAAATTAATTATGCAATCTGTGCATTTATTTTATTATCCTTCTGTATACTCTTCCATATATCCTTCTATGTAAACTTATAAATTAACTTAGAGTTACAGTTATCTTTGTATCCAACTCTAGGGTTATCATGTGTCTAACTCTAAGTTAATATAAATGACATTTTAAGGATTGTGATACATATAGTAGGAAGTCTTCTAATTGACTTTCACCTAACTGGACAGATTAACGCTTTCAGTTATCTTGAAGTAAATACTGATTGATGCTTAAACTGAACGTTTGTGGCTAACTGGCCACCCTCTAGTCTGCATGTGTACTCACTTTTCTAGGAATTGACCTAACCACATTTGTGTCCAAATCAATTATTTTAGTTATACATGTTTTTATAAATATATAGCTTTATTTAAAATTAACAGAATTGATGAAATAAGTGTGAAATATATATCTATGAGAATGTTGTTGAATATTTGCTAACTTGATAGATTAAATCACCAATAGAAAATTACCATGTAACTACTGGTAGGCAAGACGTCTAGAGAAGATTGACAAGAATTTGAAAAGCATCTTGAGACTTCATCGAAAGTAGCTTAGGACAATTTTAAGTGTTTGGAACACAAAAGTAGGAAATAAAGTGGACTCAAATGTCATCAGAAAATTTGGACTAGGGGTGAGGAATGAAGCAGGAGACTGGCTTATGGATTTCTGCAAAGGCAACAATCTGTCCATTGCAAATCCATGCTTCAAGCAACAGAACAGACGACTGTATACATGGACGTCAGATGGCCAATATAGAAATCCAATGGACTATGTAATTGGAAGCAGGGGATGGAGAAGCTGTATTCTCTCTGCCAAAACGAGACCAGGAGCAGATTGTTACTGACCACGAACGGTTAACATCAAGTATTCGAGTAGACCTGAAGAAAAGCGCTGAAAGAACCATAGTGCCAAAATATAACATCAACAACATTCTTGACAAATGTTCACACACATTTCACATAAAGAAACAGATATGCATCATTAAACGTAATTGACTGAGAACCAGAAGAACTACAGAATGAAAGCAGAAATGTCCTTAAGGAAGGACGTGAACAGACATGCCTGAAGGAAAAGTAAAACGAAAATTGAGATGGATGACAAAAGAAACACTAAAAATTGTTAACACTAGGCAAGAAGCAAAAGTTAAGGTGACAAAAGTACAGTTAGACTCCTGAATGTAGATTTTCAGAGAGTATCTCATAGAAACAAATAGAATCACTCTAAAGGCCAATGAAAAGAGAGAATAAAACAACAAAAAACGAAGAGCAAGAAGTCTTTTCCAGAAGATTCAAGAAATCAAAGGGAAGTTTAAACTAGATTAGGAATGCTGAATAACCAACAGGGAAGCACAGGATCTGATCAGGAGAAAATAAAGGGAAGGGAAACAGTATACTGAGGATCTATCCAGAGGAGACAAAAAGATGACAGATTGTTTCAAAGAAGATTTCCATGAGGCAGAACCTGTAATTCTAGAAGGTGAAGTGAAAACTACTCTGAAAATTCTGGGAAGAAATAAGTCACCAGAGGTAGATGGGATATTGATAGAATTATCCCAAGCCACGGAGATTGAATCTGTCAACATCCTAAGAAGAATATGGCAATAAATATGGAAAACTATACAAGCAATCAATATATATCCCAATCTCCAAGAAAGGAGATGGTAAGGACTGCAGTAACTATAGGATTATTGCTCCAAATTCCCATCCAAGTAAAGTAACGCTTATGGTGCTGCAACAAAGTCTTTTACCTTATATATAGCAAGAAACGCCTGATGTCCAAGCTGGATTTCAAAAAGGGAGAGGCACACAAGATCTAATTGCAATTACCCATTGGTTACTGGAGTGCTCGAAAGAATTTCAGAAGGTTAGTCTATAGACTAGAGTAAAACCTTTGACTTTGTGAATCATGGAAAGCTTGGGTTGCTCTGAAAAAAATATATTGCCTCAGCACTTCATTGTCCAGTGACAATATATTGCCTATATTATAGACAAGAAGCCCCTGTCAGGACATAATATGGAGAGACAGAATGGTTTCCTATAGGCAAAGGTGTCAGACAGGGTGCATTTTATCTCTCTATCTGTTTAATCTGTATACAGAGCATATACGAAAAAATGGGCTAGACTCAGATGAAGGAGGAGTGAAAATTAGTGGAAGAAATATCAACAATCTAAGATATGCAGGTGATGCCATCCTACTGCCAAAAAAAGCAGCAATGACTTGAAATGACTCCTGACAAAAGTGAAAGAAAGTGCCAAAACAGGACTGCATTTGAACATCAGGAAGACAAAAATCGTGACTACAGAAGAACCACACAACTTTAATGTGGACAACGAACACACTGAAATTGTTAAAGATTTTGTTTACCTCGGTTCAGTCATCAATTTAAATGGAAACTTCTGCCAAGAAATCAAGAGATAACTGAGACTTGGAACTGCAGCAATGAAAGAATTAGAAAGATCATCAAGTGTAAGAAAGTGTCATTAGAGACCAAGGCCAAGATTATCCACACTCTTGCATTCCTACTTATTATGTACAGGTGAGGAAGCTGGCCAGTGAAAAAGGCTGACAGGAAAAAAAATGGATTCACTGAAAATGAAGTGCTGGAGGAATTCTATGCATTCCCCGGATTGCCAGAAAGACAAACAAGAGGATTCTAGAGAAAATTAAGCCAGAACTGTCACGGGAAGCAAAAATGATAAAACTGCGGCTGTCCTACTTTGGACCCATCATGAGAAGGCAGGATTCTTTGGAAAAGACAATAATGCTGGGGAAACTAGAAGGCAGCAAGAGAAGAGGAAGACCAAATGTGACATGGATTGACTCCATAGAGGAAGCCATAGGCCTGAGTCTACGGAAGCTGAGTAGGGCTGTTGAGGACAAGACACTGTGGACATCACTCATTCGTAAGGGTGCGAGGAGTTGGAGCTGACTTGATGACACATGGTGCTTGGTATGAGATTTTGTAGCCTACATATACAAGTGTCATTTTGTCAGAAAAAGAGAAAACAAAACAGGGGTAGACTCTAATCTGAGTTTCATATACAATAAACAAATATATACAAATAAAAGTAATGTACAACTAGAAGTCTGTGAATAAACATTATTTGCTTAACCATTAAGGAAGTAATGTCAAATACTTAGTTAATTAACCTACTGGTTACTGATCCAGATCATGTCAGACAACAAGCTTCTAGTGTTGCCAAATTGTCCTCCAGAAAGTTTGAACAGATGTACACTCCTAGGAACAGTACAGGAAAGTGGCTGTTTCCCAATTCACGGCCAACTCCCAGCATTGGCATAGTTGAGTATTTGTGGATTGAATGAATGAAAGGTATCTACCTGCTTTTTTATGAGTTTTATTTATTTCTGATGAAATTTGCATTAGCATATTTGTGCACAGGCAATCATTCTTTTGAACTGCTTATTCATTTCTTCAATAAGTATTATTACAATTATTTTGATTTTTCCTTTATTTATGAGTTCATTTTGTATTAAACCTTTATGATAAAATATTTCAGGAATAAATAGTTTATTACTTTTTACAGCTTTATCGAGATAAAATTCACATATCACACTGTAAGTTTAAGGTGTACAAAGTAATAATTTGATATGCACACATACATAAATGACTACCACAATAACTTTAGTTAACACATTTGTCACCTCACATCATTACAATTTTTTGCGTGTGTGGTGAGGATTTATACAGTCGACTCTCTTAGCAACTTTCCAATCTGTGTAACAATATTGTCAACTATAGTCGTCACGCTATGTATTATACCCCTAGAACTTGCTGATCTGACAACTGGAAGTGTGTACCTTTGACCACCTTCACCCATTTTCCCCCACCCCCAGCCCTGGCAACCACCAGTCTGTTTTCTGTCTGTACGGGTTCAGTTTTTTAGAGTCTACATACAAGTGAAATCATGCGTTATTTGTCTTTCTCTGTCTGACACATTTCACTTAGCATAATGCCCTCAAGAGTCATCTATGTTGTTGCAAATGGCAAAATTTCCTTTTTCTATTGCCGAATAATATTCTGTTGTGTGTATATATATATATATATATATATATGTATAGGTATCCATTCATCCATTAATGGACACTTAAGTTTGCATGTCTCGGTTATTATAAATAATGTTGCAATGAACATGGGGGTGTAGATATCTCTTCCAGATAGTGATTTCATATCTTTTGAGTACAAACCCAGAAGTGGAATCGCTGGATCATATGGTCATTCTATTTTTAATTTCCTGAGGAACTTCCATACTGTTTTCCATGGTGGCTGTACCAATGTACAATCCCACCAACAGTGGACAAGGATTCCTTTTTCTCCACATCCTTGCTAGCATTTATCTCTTGTCTTCTTGATAATAGCCATTGTAACAAGTGTGAGGTGATAATTTGTTGTGGTTTTGATTTGCATCTCCCTGATCATTGATGATGTCCAGCACCTTTTCATGTACCTGTTGGCTATTTGTATGCCTCTTTTGGAAAGATATCTATTCAAGTCTTTTGCCCCTTTTTTAATTGGGTTATTTGTTCTTTTGCTATTCAGTTGTTCCTTATGTATTATGGATATTGATCCATTATCAAAGATACAATTTGCAAATATTTTCTCCCATTCTGTAGGTTGCATTTTTATTTTGTTGATGATTTCTCTTGCTATACAGAAGCTATTTAATTTGACATAGCCTCTCTTGTTTATTTTTGCTTTTGTTATTTGTGCTATTCTCTATTATTTCTTATAACTGCATGTGAATCTACAATTATTTCAAAATTTAAAGACAGTTTAAATGAAAAAATTTAAAAGATACAAGTGAAAATTACGAGATTATGTGATGCCTTTGTAAATATTTCTTACAGTCTCTCAAAGACTTCTCTCCTCGTATTTAGTCACTCATCTCCAAACATTTTCAATGTGGGTCTTTCTTTGGCAAGCTTTTCCAGGCTTGTATGTCTGAGAATACTTTTATCATATGCTTCTATCTGAATGGCAGCTAGCTGCATACAAAATTTGAAGTTGTTTCTCTTCTTTTAATACTATTTCAATGCTGTCTTGCAGCAATTGCTTTTGTGGAAAAACTGATGTTGATTTGATTTTTACTCTTTTCTAGCTGATCCATTCTCTCTCAGATATGTTTTAGAGTTTTCTTTGTCATCATTTCATTAAAATTTCACTATCATGTCTAGATGTGTGATTTCTTTCCTTATCACTCCTCTTTGCCACTCTGATATTTTTCAATTTGAATCATTGAAACTATTTTTAATTCTTGGAAATCTACCTCCATTATTTATCCAAAGTATTTTTTTTTTTTAAAGATTTTATTTTTTCCTTTTTCTCCCCAAAGCCCCCCGTACATAGTTGTATATTCTTCGTTGTGGGTCCTTCTAGTTGTGGCATGTGGGACGCTGCCTCAGCGTGGTTTGATGAGCAGTGCCATGTCCGCGCCCAGGATTCGAACCAACGAAACACTGGGCCGCCTGCAGCGGAGTGCGCGAACTTAACCACTCGGCCACGGGGCCAGCCCCTATCCAAAGTATTTTTAAAAATATTCTCTACTGTCCATTTTTATCCTTTGAAGTGGATAATAGCGCTTCTAATTCTAGTCTCCAAATATCATAACTTTTATTTTTATATTTCATTTATTTCTCTTTTCTTTCATTCTCTATATTTCATATATATATACATATATTTTTCTGATATAAATCTTAATAAATAAAAATAATTGCTAAGAGTATGAAGAAGGGTGATTTTGTCGAAACATGGGTGACAGTGTTAGACAAGTTTTGATAAAGTGTCAGTAAATGTATTTCTGATGAGTATGATGCATAAATGGAGAAATGAATGATGAACTAGAGCCAGCCAGGGGCAGATTGTAAGTCTAAAAATTATTTGAAGGCTGTGATTCTATTCCTTCTCAACAGAAGACTGATTTTGGAAATAATTTTGGAAATTGTAGAGAACAGAGGGGGAAAAATATAAGGGCATGAAATATATCGTCCAGATTTTCAGAGAAGGAAAAAACCTTAATTATCTTCCACTAAGAATAGTTAAATTGCCATAGATCCTAAAAAGAGCCTGAAGTTTGTTCTAAAAGATTTGGTCTATGAACACCAAAAGACACAGTGGTCATGAGGGTGGAGCATAGTTCCATTCATGACAGTTCATGTTGAGTGATTTCTTTTGTTGTTTGACAAGATCATTAGACTGTTTTAAAATAATGTATGCATTGCATCATTGTTTTTGTTGAAGTCTTATGCTAATAAAAAGTTATTCAAAGGTATCTGATAAATGCAAGGAAAGTTACGGGGATTATTTGCAATACCAGATCAAAAGTGGATAATAGGTCATTGTCATTTAGAGTGTAGTTTGTAGTAGACTGACTGCCTAAGAAATATAAACAAATTTGTAGATAATATAGTACTGCCAAATGTAGCTTAAGATACAAGTTTGATCCCCCAAACCAGACTAGACTATTAAATTAATTTAGGAGGTATAAATACAAAGTGCTGTACATAATTGTCATCTTCAAATTAAGTGTCCAAACACAAAATGGTGAGATCTCAAACAAAAATTTTGAAAGCAATCTACTTTTAATCAACTACATATATTTCAGAAGGACGCCTATCTACAGAAATTTGAATACTAATCACAAATTACCAAATCAATCTTTTGCATTTTTCCATGAAATTTTCTCAAGACTCTCTACAAGCTATACTTGATTAGCATACTTGCTAATACTGAATTGTTATAAGTATTAAAATAGACTTTAATATATATTATGATTCATGATTTTTAATTAATCCATGTATATATAATTCCAAAATATTGTATGTTAATTTGTACAATATTTAGCAGGACTTTATCTTAAAAACTAAAGAGTTCATTTAAGCTATTACCTAAAATGATTGCCATAGCAATATTCTGAGTAGATATAATCTGTGTACACAGAATTGAATACCTGGATAAAGTACAAATCTTCAACAGGAAGCATTACATATAGGAACAAGAACAAAATTTTTACCATACATTCATAGAAGATTTAATATTTCTCCTTCTCAAATTATTCTGCAATATTTAAGAGGATAAGGCACTTCCTAACTCATTCTATGAGGCCAACATTACCCTGATACCAAAACCAGACAAGGACAATACAAACAAGGAAAATTACAGGCCAATATTGCTGATGAACACAGATGCAGAAACCTTCAACAAAATATTAGCAAGTTGAATACAACAACACATTAAAAGGATCTAACAACATGACCAAGTGGGATGTATTCCAGGGATGCAGGGATGGTTACACATCTGCAATTCAATCAATGTGATACACCAATTAACAAAATAAAGAATAAAAATCACATGATCATCTCAATAGATGCATAGAAAGCATTTGATAAGATCCAACATCCATTTATGATAAAAGCTCTCAATAAAATGGGTATAGAAGGAAAGCACCTCAACATAATAAGGGGAAGATATGACAAACCCACAGCCAACATCAAACTCAGTGATGAAAACCTGAAAGCTATTCCTCTGAGAACAGGAAAAAGACAAGGATGTCCACTCTCACACTCTTATTCAACATACTATTGGAAATTTTAGCCAGAGCAATTAGGCAAGAAAAAGAAATAAAAGGGAATCCAAATAGGAAAGGAAGAAGTAAAACTGTCACTTTGTGGATGACATGATTCTGTATACAGAAAATCCTAAATAATCCACCAAAAAACTATTAGAAATAATCAATGAGTACAGTAAAGTCGCAGGGTACAAAATCAACACACAAAAATCAGTTGCATTTCCATACACTAACAACAGACTAGCAGAAAGAGAAATCACGACTACAATCCCACTTACTATTCCAACAAAAAGAATAAAATACACAGGAAAAAATTTAACCAAGGGTGTGAAAAACTTATACACTGAAACCTATAATGCATTATTGAAAGAAATAGAAGAAGACAGAGAGAAATTGAAGGATATGCCATGCTCATAGATTAGAAGAATAAACATAGTTGAAATGTCTATATTACCTAAAGCAATCTGCAGATTCAATGCAATTCCAATCAGAATTCCAATGACATTCTTCATGGAAATGGAACAAAGAATCCTAAAATTTATATGGAACAGCAAAAGACCTCGAATAGCCAAAGCAACCCAGAGAAAAAAGAACAAAGCTGGAGGTATCACAATCCCTGAATTCAAATTATACTACAAAGCTATAGTAATCAAAGCAGATCAATGGAACAGTATTGAACACCCAGAAATAAAAGCACATTTCTATGGACAGCTAATCTTCAACAAAGGAGCGGAGAAGATACAGTGGAGAAAGGAAAGTCTCTTCAATAAATAATGTTGGCAAAACTGGACAGGCACGTGCAAAAGAATAAAAGTAGATCATTATCTTACATCATATAAAAATTAATTCAATATGGATTAAAGACTTGAATCTAAGACTTGAAACTGTAAAACTCCTAGAAGAAAACATAGCAGTATATATTTCACATCAGTGTTAGCAGGATCTTTTTGAATGCCATGTCTACTCAGGCAAAGGAAACAAAATAACAAATAAGCAAATGAGACTACATCAGACTAAAAAGCTTCTGCACAGCAAAGGAAGGCATCAACAAAATGAAAGGACACCCCACTAACTGGGAGAAAATATTTGCAAATCATATATCAGACAAGGGGTTAATTTCCAAAATAGATAAAGAACAAATACAAGTCAACAACAAAAAAGTTAACAACCCAATCAAAAAATGGGCAGAAGATATGAACAGACATTTTTACAAGATGATATACAGACGGCCAACAGACACATGAAAAGATGTTCAACATCACTAATTATTAGGGAAATTCAAGTCAAAACTACAATGAGATATCACCTCATGCCTGCCAGAATGGCTATATTTAACAGGGCAAGAAATAACAAGCATTGGACAGGGTTTGGAGAAAAGGGAGCCCTCATAAACTGCTGGTGGGAGTGCAAACTGGTGCAGCCATTATGGAAAACAGTATGGAGATTTCTCAAAAAATTAAAAGTAGAACTACCATATGATCCAGCTATTCCAGTAGTGGGTATTTATCCAAAGAACATGAAATCAGTAATTCAAAGAGATCTATGCACTGCTATGTTCATCACAACATTATTCACAATAGCCAAGACGTGGAAGCAACCCAAGTGTCCATCAATGGATGAATGATAAAGGAGATGTGGTATACATATACATATATATATATGTATATATATATACAATGGAATATCACTTAGCCATAAAAAAGACAAAATTGTGCTATTTCCAACAACATGGATGGACCTTGAGAGTATCATGCTGAGAGAAATAAGTCAGACAGAGAAAGATAAAAGTCTCATATGTGGAAGATAAACGATCACATTGCTAAAGAGAACAGATTAATGCTTACCAGAGGAGATGGGGGTAAGGGGAGGGCAAAAGTGGTAAAGGGGCACATATGTACGGTGATGGATAAAAACTGAACTGTTTGGGCGGGCCTCATGGCCTAATGGTTAAGTTTGGCGCATTCCACTTTGGCTGCCAGGGTTCAACTCCTGGGCACAGACCTACACCACTTATTGGCAACTGTTCTGTGGCAGGGACCCACATATAACATAGAGGAAGTCTGGCACAGATGTTAGCTCAGGGTGAATCTTCCTCAGCAAAAAACATAAATAAATAAACAAAAACTGGACCAATGGTGGTGAACACAACACAGTCTACACAGAAACTGAAACATAGTGATGTACATTTGAAATTTACACAATGTTATAAGCCAATCAGACCTCAATAAAATAATTTAAAAACAAATCTAAACAAAAAAGAAAAGAATTGTTCCTTCTTTTTTATTGCTGAGTAATAGTCCATGGTATGGATTACCATAGTGTATTTAACCATTCACCCATTGAAGTATATCTGAGCTGTTTCCAGCTTGGGTTATTATAAATAAATTATTATAAACATTCATGGTTTTCTTTCTCAGAGCTAGTAGGCTTTTTCTGGTCTTCAGTGAAGGGGTGGCAATCTTTTGTGACTCCCAAATGTCTTTGGTAGTTAAAGTTTTGCAACCAGTGAACACAAAGCACGTGGTTATGATTTCCCTTCCTCCCTGAACATTAAAACTCCATTTCCAGTTGATGAGGATTAAACATATCCCTAATTCTCTGGTGAGCTTCAGCAAACACATACTTCTCTGATATTGTTATTTATTTGTATTTACTAACTGTGGTATTTCTATTTCCTTGATCCCATTCAACTGGGAACTTCTTTCTATTCTATTAATTTCATCTAGTACTTCTATGCCTTTGAAGCAAAGGAAGTTTAATATTCCATATTTTCCAAATGCCTCTCATTTGTCTCTTTTACAGCACTTAACACTATCTGATATCAATTTCTTTATTAACTTATTATTTTTTTGTGCGTGAGCCTCTTTTCCACTAGAAATTGAGATTCATGAATGCTGAGACCTTATTTACCTGGTTCTCAAATACATATACACCCACCACCTAGAAGAGTTCCTGATGCATAGTAGGCACTTAATGAATACTTGCTGTCACTTTGGCTATTATTCATTATGAATTTTATCAATAGCAGTATAAGAATCATCATCTTTTCCTTAAAAACTTGCAAGTTTGGAAATTAATTTCTCTACCTTGCCTCTCTTTATTATTAGAATCATTAGTTTCATATCGGATATATCTTATTAGTGTCATATCAGATATATCTTCTCTCAGATTTCTTTCTTGGAAAATTAAGATAAATATTTTTTATTGTTTTTAGAACTATAATTAGTATTACCCAAATTCATTAATTGGATCAATGATTATCTTTATATTTTAATGATGTTTATAGAATTATACATATTTTAATATAATCAATTTTCTCCTAGGTTAAGTAGGAAAGTTTTTTATTACATATAAAGTGACCATTCTTGAAAATTTTTTATTACATGTAAAGTGACTATTACTAATCATTGATATATTTCAAAGTAAAATCAAATTTCTATAATGTTACCACAAATATATTTCATCCAAATAGCTTTATAAAGGCAAGTATTCTGAAATAAATCACAATGTAGGAAAATCTTAACTCGAATGATAAGAGAAAGGAAAAACTGGAGAGTGCATTACCATTGAAATACGACAAAAGTTTTAATCTTACAAATTTACTAACTATAAAGCATACGGAAAGGCAAATAGAGCTGTATCTTGGTTTCTGAAAAGGAATTTCAAGAGAAACAGCCATGAAAACTTGAATGAACCATTTTTTACCCTGTGTCAAATGCCAGAAATGATTGTGACTTTGCTTGTCAATTTTAGGTCACTTGGAAAGGACATAACTGTGAAGTCATAAATTCCTGGAATGAAACTGCTACGGAATGATTGAGGAACATCCTTCAAGTGAATGGGCTCTGGTTCTAAGAACTATCTATTCAAATATAGGAGAGAGCAAGCTAAAATATTTCATATGTATCTAGTGTTGTGTTTTACAAGCAACTTTTATGATTATCCACTTTCATCCAAATTTATGAAATCTAATACAACAATCTATCTAAAGAGTGTTCAAAATATCTATGAGGATAACAGAGGTCACTGTATGGTGGTAAATATTGTATGGGACATATAAAAGTAATATGGGTAATTGGCAGTTAGAATAATCAACCATTTTCCCCAGGAATCATCCTTTTGTCTTGTGTATTATTTTCTATATATATCAAGAGGATAAATACAAAGTGATGTTTTATTACTTTTTGTTCTAGTAAAATTTTTACATGTTCCTATCACATTTTTGACTTAGGAATTTTAAATTGCACCAAGCTATATAATAACTGCAACTCTTCGAATAAAAAATAGAAATTAATAGAACTAACCAATTACATTTTTAACATTTTCTAGATTATTTGGGAACAATAAATATATCATAATAGGCAGAAAGCAACTCGGGTTCTCCTGCTTACACTAAAAACAAACAAAAACACAAAACCCTGATTTTACTAATTCAGCAAATGCAAATATTCATGTGAGAGAATTTGTCATTCACAGTTCCAAAGCAAATTCTTTTCCTCCATAATCACCTGAGAGAATTCAGGCTAATGCAGCTACTGGGTCACATTTAAGTACATGTTGGAATGTCAGATAATCTCACACATTCTAGACATGACAATGTTTAGTGTATAAGATGGCTATGACATACATAAATGCAAAACATTGACTGCATATTTGTGTTACCACCTAGGCTTTGAGAAGTATATTGACAGTCTAGAATGCAATCTATGTACTCAGGTCAAGATGGTTACTAAACTGAAAATTAAACCATGATGAAGAACAGTCAGTGGAATCAGCATTGCTTAAACAAACAATAAGAAATATCTGAAGACAGTTATTATCTCAACAATGAGACAATCATGGATTTAGACCAATGATTGTTAGGGAAAAATATTCTGTCATGTTTTGTTTTCTCTGTAAAATTTCTTAAATTACCTTCAGAGTTGTTCAAAGATGGAATTGCCTATCTTGGGCAATGATGTATCTATTTTCGCTAATTGGCTATGCTCCAATACAGACTCAATGACCACCTGGCAAATATGCTTCTGAGAAAAATCTAAGAATTGGAAGAGTGGTGGGACAACATAGATTTTATACTATATTACAGACTCTGTATTCCATAACGTTATATGGTTAAATGGGGATGCTTTTTGGAGGCATTTTTTACATAATTTTCATTAATTTTTTTTAACATATGACCATTCTTTTGAAGAATGATTCTAATTCTAGATAATCTAGAAATAATATGTGATGTTAGCACTTCCCATTTTATTGCCTCTAAAAAACAGGCAGCCGTATGTTCTGATTTCTCCTATCTGCAAGATAAAAGAATGCTTATGATTCATAGCAGTTACAGAAATTGAATTACCAAATCTGAAATTTCAAACCATAGTGGAGCTAAAGTAACATTTTTTGATGTAGAAATCAGAGTGAGATGCAATTAAATGAGATGAAGTCTTGAAAAGCTTAAACCTCAGAACTCAGAAGTCTGTACTAAGAGACCTTCTGATTTTAACTCAAAATTCAATAAAACTTTGTGGCAATTTCTTGAATTACTAACATAAATCCTTTAAATAGCTGAAGCAGTTACCATTGTGTTTCCAATTACTTTTGTTTATGTAATGTCATAGTGACACAAGGCTAGCTTAATAACTATTTTCTTTGAGGTTTTTATATTTTGTGTCGAAGACCAAAACTCTGACCTGTCACATTTTATCTTCTCTGGAAGACTTTTAAATGCAATTTCCTAGTTTTGGGGGATTAATTTAACTTTGAATTAAATTAATTCAAATTTAAATCAAATTATTTCAAATCAGCAACATTTAATTAAATTAGATCATTTGCCTTCTTTTTTTTTTAAAGAACAACAAGATAATATAATCTACACACAGAATGCATTAAAACAAATAGTTTGATGTAAAAATAAATATGTGATGCTGCTCAGGCAGTGTTAACATTTTAAAAATTCTACTTGTGTTTATATTTTTTCTCTTAATATTCATTATATCTATTATAAAAAGTTACCATATGTTAGTGGAATATAGCAAATTTATACATTTCACTGACTAATTTAGATTGGAATATTTATGAGCTAATAGAGATCTGGGCACCTCTTTTATGTACTAGCTTTGTGACTTCACTAAGCTTTAGCTTTCTTAAATATGCGATAGAAGGTATGATAGTAAACTCCTTAAATGTTTTCTGAGGAATAACAAGGAAAGTACATGTAAAATTGAAAAATTGTATTACATGCTTAAAATTTCATTCAATATTTAATTAACTTACTGAATTCAAATTTACTTTACACTGATGAAATTGGCAAACATAGGAAAATAAATACTCTAAATTGCACATCTTAAGATAAGCAACAGAAGCTATCTTGAGATAGTGGTGGGAGTATAACAGTTTGCATACATTTTAAAGAGCCATCTGGTAGTATTCTGTGAAATTAAGTACCTATATCTCATTGCCCTGCAATTCTGACCACAGGAAACTTTTACCAGGACTCTTAAGCAAACCTGCATTAAGAAGGTCATTGCAGCATTGGGGAAGAAAGGAGTTAGAAGCTGCCTACGTGTCCATAATTGAAGAGACAGATAGAGAAGGTGATGCATGAGAACTATATAGTAAAAGCCAATGGCTTTAAACTATTAACTAAATGTTAATAATAGTCAACAACATAATACTGAGTGCCAAATTTAGAAATAGAATGAAAACTATATTAAAGTCACTAGACAGATTATCTGTGGAAAGGTATGTGATCAGGGAAGAAGGAGGAAAAGTAATAAAATAAAACATAAGAAAGGCCTTGAAAGGTAGATGACACTAAGAAATATGAAAAATACAGTTTTAGCACCTATATCACAAAATAAAACAAATTGAATTAGAATTTAC
Source organism: Equus quagga (assembly GCF_021613505.1). NCBI lineage: Eukaryota > Metazoa > Chordata > Mammalia > Perissodactyla > Equidae > Equus > Equus quagga. The sequence goes on along the minus strand of NW_025798627.1, from coordinate 5,425,720 downwards.
TGAAGAGTTAAAGATATTACATTAAAGAGAAAGCTTTAAAAAAATAGAACTTCTGATTCCAATCAATATGGAATAACATGAATTTGAGTTCACTATCCACAATAAACAACCAGAAAAAAAATTACACAAAATATGCAAAAAAATAGTTTTCAAACATTAAACATCAATTAGCATAGGATAGTGATTACTGGGAAAGCGGAAACAAATAAGTCCTAAAACTGAGACAGCTTACTGAAGAGAATAACCAGGCTACAGTGAAGGGATTGAGAACCCAAGTTGAAGGCCAACAGTGTCCCCAAGTTGAGAAGATGGAACTGGAAGTATGAGGAGGTCAAAGTGGCTTAGAGTTTACAAAGAGATTATATAGGAAAAGAGAGCTCCGCAGAAATGGGGCTCTGGAGATAGCATTAGACCCTTGAATCTTCAATTGAAAATAAACATTGTATGCATTGAAACAACTATTCAAGAATCAGTTGAAGACATCAGAACCCCAAAGAGTTGATCTCAAAACTCACAAGGGCTGGGAATATTTCGTGTGACTGTGAACCTCATGAACCTCATGGTCCCTAGAAATGGCACCATGATAAAATCAGTACACGAGAACATTAAAACAGTTATTATAATTATGTTCTATATGTTTAAGAAGGTAGAAGGAAGATTAAACATGTAATGTAGAAAAAAGAAAAATAAAAAACATAAAATTAAATTGAAAAAAGTTAGGATGCCAGAGAGGAAAAAGTACAGTGTCTGAGATGGACAGTACACTGAGAAGTCAAGCATGTATTTGACTGCAGATGAAGAGATGAGTGAACTTGAAGACTTAACAATAGAAACTATTCAAAATGAAACACAGACTGAAATAAGAATTAAAAAAAATGAAAGAATAGTTCAAATGCAGGGAACAGAGCAACAGGGAGGATGCAAGAACCCGGGTCTCTGATGGGTCCCCCACCATCACCAAGCTCCCTGAGGAGGCAGCAGCAGGGGCGAACAGCATACAGGAAGGAACAGCAGCAGCAGCAGAAGCTGGAGACAAGCTTCCAGAGGAACAAGTACCCGACCTACGAGGAACGCGAGGCCCTGGCAGTCGGGCTGTCCCTGAAGGGGCACCAAGTGCAGGTGTGGTTCAAGAACCGCTGGCCAAGGAATCTAGGCTGCAGCAGCTGCTCAGGCCTCAAGGCCGGAGAGCCCACGCTATGCCTTGGGGGCCCCAGAGCCACAGCCCTGGCCGCTCTGCCTGTCCTATTCCTGCCGGCCCCCCACCGCCACCCCGCTCCCCGAGGGCCCAAGTTTCTGCAGCCCCCCTCCGCCCAACGCTGCTGGGATCTTCCCACCATTAGAGCCCAGCATCTCCAGCCCCAGCCAGGCCTGGAAGGCTCCTGCGCACGGCGCCCAGGCCGTTGTTCCGGCTGCTCCAGCCCTGACTCCAGCTTGGCCACACGACCCCTAGGCCTCGGACTTCTCGCCAGACTCTGTTGCAATCCCTGATTTCACAGTGTTCTTCTCACCCCATGACCCCTGGGAGGGACCCGCCCCCCCTCCTGCATGTCTGGGTGCCAAAAGAGGGATGACTCTGCAGATGAGAATGACTCGGGCCCTGGGAGTTTACAGGATTTATAGAGGATTCTGTCCCTGAAAAGCCCCGCAGATCCCACGGGGTCAGAGGGGACCAGGGTGTCGTTGGCCTGCAGGTGGCATCCACGTTGGGGAGGGAAGAGGTGGCAGGCTGGTCTTTGCAGCTGGTGACTCCTCTGCAGTGCAGATGCACCTCCGTTTATCCGACCTGTGCAGGGGTCATTTGCTGTTCACCGTGAGGCCAGCAGGGGTCACGCTGCTCCGAATGTTATTAAAATTATTATCAGAATGCGCTGAGCTTTCCAGTCTGTCTAGCACTTATTTATTCGTTCATTTGATTGCTTACACAGAGTCTCTAGGAAGCGATACTGTTAAACCACAGAAGTCTTCTGTACATCTTTCTGTAAGTTTATTTCCAGTACTTCACTTCTTTTATGGCCTAACATTTTAGATGGCATTTTAAATTTTATTTTAAAATCTGTTTATTCCATACACAACAGTCAGTTGATATATGTATTTTGTATCCAGGGACCTGACTCAGTTCTTTTTTAATTCAAATAACTTATCTGGACATTGTTTTGGGCTTGACAATTTGAACATTAATAAACTTCATGGTCATCTTGTAAAAAAAACAAATGAAAGAACAGAGTGTGGGACAACTTCAATAAGCCTAATATATTTGTAAATGCTGCCTTCAAGGAGAGGAAAGGGAACAAAGGACTTGAAATATTTGGAGAAATAATGGCTGAACATTTCACAAAAACACCCAGAAATCCCTTTGACCATTAATTTCTGCATGCAAATTTATATTCATCCTTTTGTCAGTAAACGTGGAGTATGTAAGCCAAAATATGTTAGTCATTATCATATCTGCTGGGAGTACTGGAGAGTAATTTAGTACCCAAGTGCATTTAAAAATTCGTCTCAGTTATTTCCAATTTCAGGCTTTTCAAATGTATAGTATAAAATATAATTGCTAAGGGGAGACAATATATGTGACCCGAGATTTCCACATGGTTTCCCTGTGGGCATAAAACATAGGAAAGTAATTTCAAATAATTCAGTTTCATAGTTGGCTATCAGAAACTGAATAATTGATTCCATGCCTACAGTTCCCTTCTAAATTAGAAAATATTTACTCTCACTACCCCCGAACCCCATAGGAAGAGTGTATTTCCTTGCCTTATTGCTACTAGGCTTAACTATATAACTTTCTTTGACAATGAGATATTAGCAACTGTGACATGACTAGTGACTTGAATATGCTAGTTCAATTGGACTTGCTCTCTTGTCCTGCCTTTCACCTTAAGAACATGGCTCAGATATTAACTGGTCTCAGAAAAATGAGAGACATATGGAGCAGATCTGGTCCAAACTTAAAAGTTGGAGACAAGACTTGGTAAACTCAGACCATATCCACTAAAGACACAGATATATAAGCAGAAATAAACAAATAAATATCTACTGTTTTAAGTCACAAAAATTTTGAGATTGATTTCTTATGCATATCCATATGACAATGGCTAAATGATTCAGAAGTTGGTGCAAACTGTGGGGTACCAAAATATGTGACATTAGCTTGGGAACTATTATAGGAGGACCTGTTATAGGAGATCAGAAAAGTAGTTACCAATTTTATGCAGTGGCAAAACTTTTATTAAACATTGACATGAGGGGACATCTAGTTTATGGTTCCACTTGTAAGGACCTTGGAAGATGCCATTCTCTTCTAACAAGTAAAAAGCTCAAGAAACAGAATATCCGAGAACTGTGGGACTACTAGAATAGTTGTAGTATACATGTACTGGAAATAGAAAAAGAAAAAGAGAAAGACATAGAAGAATAATTTGAAACAAAAATAACTGAGATTTTCCCAAATTAATATAGGACACCAAATCACAGATACAGGAATCTCAGGGAATACCAAGCAGGATAAATGCCTAAAAACCTACACCTAGGCACATCATCTTCAAATGACAGAAAATGTAAGGTAAAGAAAGAAATCTTGAAAGAAGCCAAAGGGAAAAAAATACCTCAACAAACATAAGAAATACATCCAACTTCTCCTTGAAAATTATGCAAACAAGAAAATAGTAAAATATTTAAAGTGTCGAGAATAAAAATCCTACCAACCTACAATTCTGTGCCCTGAGAAATTATCCTTCATAAGTAAAGGAGAAATGCAGACTTAGATAAACAAAAACTGAGGGAATTTGCTGCCTGTAAACCTGTTTTGCAAGAATTGTTAAAATAAGTTCGTTAGAGAGAAGGAAAATAATCTAGGTCAGAAACTAAGCTCTATGTAAGTAACAAAGAACACTGAAGAACGAATAAGTGAAGATAAAATAAAAACTTTTGTTTTTCTCACTCTTAATTGACCTTACAGATAAAAATTTGTTCAAATAATAATACCAATAATGAATTTGATTACATATGCTTGTGTACGTAATATATGTAATTTCAGTGAATGACAGCAATAATACAAGGGATGGGAGAGAGGAATTATGATTATTTTGTTTTTATAAAGTAATTATACTACCTGTGAAGTGGTATAGTGTTATTGGAAAGCGGATATGGATTAGTTGTAAACGTACATTGCAAACTCTAGGGAAACCAAAAAGAAATTTTTTCAAATAAGTAAAACTGATATGCTAAGAAAGGAGAGAAAATGGAATCATATAAAATGTTTAATTGTAACCATAAAGGGAGGAAGAAGAGTCAAAGGCAAAAGTAGGAACAAAGATCAAGGGCAAAAAAAAAAATAGTAATGAATATGGTAGACATTAACCAAATTACATTTATAATTACTTTGAATATTAATGGTCTAAATGCACCAGTTAAAAGACTGTCAGAGTGGATTAAAACAAAAAAGACCCTCTTATATGTTGTCTACAAGAAATTCACTTTAAATATAAAGACATATAGATTAAAAGTAAATGGATAGAGAAAAATATACCATGCTAACACTAATAAAAAGAAAGCAGATGTAACTATATTAATTTCCAACAGAGCAGACTTCAAAGTAATGAAAATTTTCAGGAATAATAAGGGCATTACTTAATAATAAAGGAGTCAATTTTCCAAGAAGACAATAGTCCTTAGCATACAATACCTATACACATGCAACATACACATACACAACACATACAATACACATACAATCGTCCATAGTATTTGCTGTAGGAGAGGAAGACAATTCCTCTACCCTCTAGGTCCTTCTGGTTGGTCTAAGAATTAAATTGACATGAAAGAAAATAACAAGAGAAAATCAAACAAAGTTTAATGACATTCATACATGACAGAAACCCAGGAAAACTGAGTAACTCACTGGAATGGCCAAAGCCTGCCACCTTAAATGCCATCTTCAGCTAAAGACAAAAGAGGATGCTGGGGGTAGTGGTTTGGGACTTCAAAGTGGGGGAAGGCAATTCACATGGAAATGGAAAAGCAAATGTTTCATAGAAAGAACTTTGATATGAATGAACTTAGCAAGTATCCTCACCGTCTAGCGACACCGAGCATTATCTAAAATGATGGCCTGTTCTGGGGACAGGACTTCTTCCTTAAATTCTTTTAGGCAGTTAGGGGAAATGTCAAAGTTTCTTTCAGAGTCTCTTGTCCTTAAAAATAATCAAGCCAAAGAGACACATTTTGGGGTGGCCAATTCTGATCCCCCACTGTGCCTAACAATAGAGCATTAAATTATGTAAGGTAAAACCTAATAGAATTGCAATGAGAAATAGATGAATCCACTATCATAATTGGAGAGTGTAACACCCCTCTCTCGGAAATGGACAGATCCAAGAGGTAGAAAATCAGTAAGGACATGGTTGAACTCAGGATCATTCACCTGGACATACTGGACATGTATAGACTACTTCATCCAGCAACAGCAGGATACATTCTCCTCAAACTCCCATGGAACCTTCACTAAGATGAACCATGTTCTGGACTATAAAACACACTGTAACAAACTTAAAAGAATAGAAATTATACTTTGCCTGTTCTCAGACCACAATGGAATTAATCTAGAAATCAACAGCAGACAGATAACTGGAAAATCAAAAATTATGTGAGATTAAACAACACATTTTTAAATTACACTTGGGTCAAAGAAGAAACCTCAAGAGAAATTTAAAATATTTTGAACGGAATAAAAATGAAAACACAATTTATCAAAATGTGTGTAATGCAGGCAAAGTAGTGCTTGAAGGGAAATTTATAGCATTGAATGCATATATTAGAAGACAAGAGAGATCTAAAATCAATAATCCAATTCTCAAGATTATTAAAATAGAAAAAGAAAGGTAAGTTAAAACCAAATTAAGCAGAAGGAAAGAAATAATAAGAATTAGAGTCAAAATCAATAAAACTCAAAACAGGAAATCAGTAGAGAAAATCAACAAAACCAAAAGCTGTTTCTCTGAAGAGATTAATAAAATTGATAAGCCTCTAACCAAGCTAACTAAGAAAAAGAGAGCGAATATAAATTATTAATATCAGAAATAAGAGGATATCCCTATTAATCCTAGAAATGTTAAAAAGATTATAAAGGAATATTATGAATAACACTACGCCCATAAATTTGATAACCTAGATCGAACAGATCAAGTTCTTGAAAGGCACAATGTGTCAAAACTTATACAAGAAGAAATACATAGTCTGACTAGGCCTGTATCTATTAAATAAATTGAATCACCATTAATAACTTTCCCAAACTGAAAGCACCAGGCCCAGATAGGTTCATTGGTGAATTCTACCAAATGTTTAATGATGATATTATACTAACTCCCTACAATTTCTTTCAGAGGATAGAATCAGAGGGGATACTTTCTAACTCATTCTACATGGCCTGATTTACCCTAATATCAAAACCAGACAAACATATTACAAGAAAAGAAAACTACAGACCAGTATCTCTCATGAACATAGATGCAGATATCTCCAACAAAATATTAGCCAATTGAATCCAACAAGGTATAAAAAGAATTATACACCACAACCAAGTGTGATTTATTCCAGGTATGCAAAGCTGTTTCAACATTCAAAAATCAAATAATGTAATCTATTACATTAAAAGGCTAAAAACAAAATCATGTGATCATATCAATAGATGCAAAAAGCCATTCGACAAATCCAACACTCATTATTTATAAAAACTCTCAGTAAACTAGAAATAGAGGAGAATTTTCTGAACTTGATAAAGACTATCTAAAAAAACCTACAGCTAACATTATACTTCAAGATTATACTGGAAGTTTTTGTTAATGCCATAAGATAAGAAAAGGAAATAACAGACATACAGATTGGGAAGAAAGATATACAACTGTCTTTGTTCACAGATGACATTATCAACTATGTAGAAAATCTAAACAAATTCATCCAAAAATTCCAAAATAATAAGTAATTATAGCAAGATTGCAGGATACAGAGTTAATATACAAGAATCAATCACTTTCCTATATATTAGCAATGAGCAAATGAAATTTGAAATTAAAAACACAATACCAGTTATATTAGCACCCCGAAAAATGAAACTCTTAGGTATAAGTCTAACAAAATATGTGCAAGATCTATAAGAGGAAAAGAACAAAACCTATAAATGAAATCAGAGAAGAACTAAACAAATGGAGAGATATTCTATGTTCATGGACAGGAAGACCCAGGATTTCCAAGATGTCATTTTTTCCCAACTTGATCTATAAATTCAATTCATCCCAATCAAATTTCCAGCAAGTTATTTTGTGGATATTGAAAAACTGATCTTAAAGTTTATATGGAGAGGCAAAAGATCCAGAATAGCCAAAACAATATTGAAGGAGAAGAATAAAGTTGGAGGACTGATTCTACCTGACCTCAAAAGACTTACTATAAAGCTACAGTACTAAGGACATTGCGGTATTGGTGAAAGAATAGACAAATAGATCAATGAAACAGAATAGAGAGCCCAGAAATAGACTCACATAAATATAGTCAATTAACCTTTGACAAATGAGCAAAGGCAATGCAATGGATCAAAGATAGCTTTACAAATATTGCTGAAAGAACTGAACATCCACATGAAAAAAAGTGAATCTAGACACAGACTTGAAACCCTTCACAAAAATTAACTGAAAATGGATAACAAACCTACATGTAAAACACAAACTATAAAACTCTTAGAAGATAGTATTGGAGAATACTTATGTGAACTTGGGTATGCCAATCGCTTTTTAGATACACCACCAAAGGCATGATTTGTGAAAGAAATAATTGATATACACCACCAAAGGCATGATTTGTGAAAGAAATAATTGATAAGCTAGAGTTTATTAAAATTAAAAACTTTTGCTCTGCTAAAGAAAATGTCAAGAGAATAAGGAGATAAACCACAGACTGGGAGAAAATATTTATAAAAGACACATCTGATAAAGGATTATCCAAAATATACAAAGAACTCTTAAAACTCAACAATAAGAAAACAACTTGATTAAAAAACAAGCCAAAGACTTTAACAGACATTTCACCAAAGACGATACATTGATGGCAAATAGGTACATGAGAAGATGGTCTGCATTACACATCATTAGGGAAATGCAAATTAAATGAGATACCACTATACATCTATCAGAATGGCTAAAATCAGGAACCCTGACAACATTAACTGCAGATGAGGATGTGGAACAGGGACTCGTTCATTTCTGGGAATGCAAAATGATACATCTACTTTGGACTACAGTTTGGTGATTTCTTACAAAGCTAAACATACTCTTACCATATAATCCAGCAATTGAGCTCTTTGGTATTTACCCAAAGGAATTGATAACTTATGTCCAACAAAAACTTGCCCATGAATGTTTATAGCAGCTTTATTCATAATTGCCAACGTGTGTAAGCAACCAAGATGTCTTTCAGTAAGTGAATGGATAAATAAACTGTAGTACATCTAAACAATGGAATATTATTCAGCACTAAAAAGAAATGAGATATCAAGCCACGAACAGACATGGAGGAAACTTAAATGTATATTGCTAAGTGAAACAAGCCAATCTGAGAAGGCTACATACTATATGATACCAACTGTGTGACATTATGGACAAGGCAAAGCTACAGAGAGAGTAAAATGATCAGTGGTACCTGACGTTGGGAGGTGGAGAAGGATGAATAGGCAGAACACAGAGGATTGTCAGGGAAGTGAAAATTGTATGATACCATGATGATGAACAGATGTAGTTATACATTTGTGAAAACCCATAAAATATACACCCCTGTCAGTGTAAGTTCACGAATTGTAACATGTCCCACCCTAGTAGAGGATTTTGATAATACAAGAAGCTATGCTTCTGTGGGGTGGGGGTATACAGGAAATCTCTGTACGTTCCCCTTAGTTTTTTTTTTCTTTCTGCTTTTTCTCCCCAAATCCCCCCAGTACATAGTTTTATATTTTAGTTGTGGCTCCTTCTACTTGTGGCACGTGGGATGCCACCTCTGTGTGGCCTGATGAGTGGTGCCATGTCCACATCCAGCATCTGAACCAATGAGACCCTGGGCCACAGAAGTGGAGCATGCGAACTTAACCACTTGACCACGGGGCCGGCCCCTCCCCTCAGTTTTGACTGTGGATCTAAAAATGCTCTAAAAAATAATCTTAATAAAAATTTTTTTGAAAAATTGACATAGGGAACATGTACTTAATAAACCTGTAGCATTGGGTGAGTAAGGTTTGTGGCCAAATATTAAAAGTACAAGTGGTTTTATGTACCAGGAAAATAGGAAATAAAGAGTACCAAAAGGAATAGCCAGTTTACCAGCAAAATATAGAGGAAATATAGATTAGCTAAAGATTTCGGAGGCAGACAATAATCAAAGTGTGGCCAAGAGACAGCTTCATAAGAAGATGAAATCAAAAATGTGGTTGTAACACTCTTTTCTAAGACCTCTAAAGGTGTCCACTCGATCTTTCTAGCTCTACAAAAAAGCTCTCAGAAAGCTTAAGGGCATTGTGCCACAGAAACTTAATACACCAAAATTACCCGTAACTATGTCTAGAGATAACTAACTATCTTTGAAAAAAAAATTCTGTGTGTGGCTCTGGGACATGGAGTTGACTCCAATGCTGTACTCATATTCCTGAGTTTTGCCACAGGAAGATGACTTGGGGAGCTTTTGTTCCAAGGAGGATAAGAGACAGGGAGAAAACCCGAATCTTCTCTAGAAGATTCTAGAAGTCTAGAGCCAGCCCAGCCACACCCAGCTAGATTAAGTGACTCCAATCCACCTTGAAGGTAGGTGAGCAAGAAATAAATGCTTGCTTCTGGAAAGCAGTAAATTTGGAGTTTATGTTTTACACAGTGGTAATCTAGCAATTTCCTCCTGACATAACAGCACAAATCAAAATTTATTGAACACCTGTGACATGCCAAGTTTGTGTTAGATAATGTGGCTATAAAGATGTGTGAAAAATTTCTCCTGCCTTTGAGAAGATGTTAATCGAATTACTAATGATATCAAACTAATGTAACATTCAGTTTCATATTAGAGTTTTTGATAGGAAAATGACCAAAGTATTAGATTCCTTAATGCAGGTCATTTTCTTCCCTCAAACTAGTGAGTGTCTGAAAGTGTGTATCTCCATGATTTTCCCTTTCTCTAAACCCATGAGCTGGCAAGCGCACTCTGAATAGCATGGTCTTAGGAATGTTAAAAGTTTACATCTGGTTACAGTCAAATCTTGATGGACTAGTACACATGATACGTATGAAAATGACTCTTGTATAACTGAGATCTCATGCATTATAAGCAAATTTATCATTTACTACCAGCATGAGGATTATCTGATTTCTAAATCCTTGACTGGGCAAGACCTGAGTATTCTTTTGGGGCACAAAATATGTTACCCTAATTATGAATACATAAATAAAAGCAAAATTAGTAGCAGGAACTAAATCTATGTGTGCTTATGGTTTTAATCCTGTTTATGTGTGTATTTGTTTAGTGCCCTTGTATGGGTTTTTAGGTTCTCAAAATGATTTTTAATAGTATAAATCCTAAAAGGAAAGGGAAGAATAAACAAAAGTAATATATTTCCTATTGCAATGATGAAAAAACATTAACAGACTTTGAAATTAGCAGCTGTTGTATAATAAATGCATTAAGAATGTTTATATAAAAAACTGTTACATTTTTGTCATCTTCATTAATATATATTATCTACTACATAAATATTATCTACATAATCTACATCACTCCTTCAATAAACAACTTCTATATAGTGACTAAAATATAAAATCTAAATGTTCTTTCATTTCAAAGCTTTTTTTTTTTCAAATTTATTTTCTTTAGTTTTTTGTCCAGCTTTCTTTGTCAATGGCTGCCTGTATGAACAGATAGCTGAAAATATCTCCCAGCTAAAAGATGACAATTATTTTGGTGAGTTATGATGTGGCATATAAGTAGGAGATTCTCCCACTTTTTAAATAGGATAAGAAAACAAAAATAAGAGTTTATACTTTATTTTAGACTTTAACAATTGTATTAAAAATATTGGTACACCATGTTTAATGTATTAAACTATATAGGTAACCATAAAATTTGTCAAAATGAGAATTAACTCAGTTAACAATTTTCTCAACCCTTCATCCACCAAGTTTTTAACTCTTTAAAAAAAAGACAGGATAATCAACATAGTAATACATCAGTGTCATTTTGCACAATTAATTCAGTCTCAAGTTTCTAAAATATTGCTCATTTTCAATATTTGTCCTATTCTGCACAGATTTACCAGCTTTCTTTTTTTTTTTTTACTAATTTTGACTTCTTTCCTTAACCATTTGCAGTTAAATATTCATAACACTTTCACATAGTTAATAATAAATTATAAATCATTAAATAAAAGCCATGTTGAAGCCCCTAAATTTTAATTTATTAATTAACAATTACAGATAAAATATTCCAAAGAAGAGAATGACAACTGAAAAGTAAGATTATCTTGGGGGAGTGGGAGAACCCATGGAAAATAAGATTTCTCAAAACTTTAAAAATCGCTGTAATTAATGTCTCACTCTCTTGAGTGGACAGTTTATTTGCTATCTGGAATCAAGTTGACTGACATCTTTATTGATTAGTTTCATTTTGTCAAAATACATATGTCCTTAAGCCATGAAAGCTTTTATATTGGTTAGTCTGAATTACTAACTGAAAGCAGCTGCAGAGTAGAATGTATAAACCAAAATCAATATCGAGTTACCTCTTGTTGATAAATAATACTTTGCTGACCTCCACCACTATGAATGACTTTTTTTTCTTGCTTGCAAATAAAGCGCAAGGGCTAAGGATTGTCACTGTCAAGTACTCCTTGGCTGCTGGAGGTCAACAGAAAAATGAAGGTAGTCAAAGAGATGCCACCAGCTCATGTGCCGGACTAGCAAGAATCCAGATTTAGGTTATGTTTATGTGACATTTATCTAATAAGGAAGGCCAAGCAGAATGATAAATGCTTTTCACTGTGTCTGTGCAGAAATGGGTTTATAAACAAGCACCTGCCATAAATCACAAAAACAGTTTTGTCAAGAGTAACTGGAGACTACATGCATCTTTATAATTACTCGAGACGTCTTGTGTCCTGCTTTCATATCTTCCACTGTGCTCTTAGAGCAACTATTTTACCCTGCTTTAAACCTGAATTATTTCCATTCCGTTTAAAACATGGGTTTATGGTCCGAATGCTTTTTGGGTAACTCCTTGACTATCGTATTAGTATCCGTAAATATGTTTGGGTGTAATGGTTAGATGCCCAATGATAAAACACCACAGATGAACCTACCACCTTCTCTCCAATTTTCCAGCTCTTTCTTCCTCACTAACTATCAGTCTTTCCTGTAACACAGCATTCGATCTTTTCACATGTTTATAGTAAGTTAGTGACTTCCAGATTGAAAAGAAAATTATCCAAAGAAATTATACTTTTCTCAAGATAGTAGTGATGTTTTATCTGGAAGTTTTAACTATGTTAAACCATACATGGAAGAATAGAACAAATGAATGCTTAATAGAAATGACACCAAAAGGGTCAAAAATGTTTCTTTTGAAAAGTATCTTATGTAGAAAACTAGTATATCAAGTCCTAGCAATTTTTCTCTCTACAGTATTATCAACCATCAAGAAATGGTCTGAGTGCAAGAAAATATTTAATTCCTAATAGACATGCTCAGCATAAAGAATAGAAGATTAGAGAGGACAACAGCTTTAACATTAGAGCAGACTGAATTTGACTTCTTTTAAAAATGTATTTGAGTTTCCTCCTGTGGTTACAATACTTAATTGATGCACAATTGCTCTAACAGTGTTCCTTCATATTGGTTTACAAAAGAGCTTTGCAGTAACCATAGAATAGAAAGTGCAGAGCTACACAATAAATGTCTTAGCACTTGGGTCAGCCCATTTAATTTCCCTTTCAAATCCAATTGTTCACCTGCTGCGCTTATTAACTACAAGCATACTGTCTAGATTTGAATGCACTGTCTGTGTCGTTTGGCACTGTCTACCTATTGCCTTTGCCATTTCTAATGAGAGCTGCTCGGTCAGAGCATATCCTCAGAATTTAAATTAGGTATACTTTTCCCCACACATTTTTTAGTTATTTAAATTACGATATAACTAATTTATAATCATGGCATTGCTACTGGCTAATTGACTTATTTTTATAGCAGCTTGAGGAACAACATATATTGCCAAAGGGAACACTTTAAATTAGTCAGGTTAGTGAGTTATGTGAGTTGCTTGGTTAATATGAACAATTAGGGAAGCTTCTGGATTTCGATACATTTAATGTTTTGATACTCAGATATCTGTTGATAGACTGATGGAAATAATCAATATATAAAAAAGTAGAACTACTTTTTATTTTAAGCTGTTCAGAATCAGCAAAGACAATCATTAAACGTCTGGAGATTGATAGAAAGGCTTTTAAAAAATCAATCAAAGGCATCAAATTGGGAAATATTTATTTAACAAAAACTACTGAAACCCAGTAAGGACAGTGGGAAATTATAGCATTCAGTTTAGAGGCTGCACATGTTGCCCCTCCCGCGCATCACACTCCTCTGCTTTGTAGAGGGCCATTTAGAGGGCTCAGCAGCCAAGTGGCAGTTCCTGTCTCCCCCAGCTCCCTGAAATGGAAGAGCCATTCTGGATGGATTCGTCAGCCATTGAACGGGGGCATATCCTGTTTTCCACAGCTAAAAGGGGAAAGAATAATATTTTCAACAAATGGTACAAGGATAATTGGATACCCACATGCAAAAGAATAAAGCTGGACCCCTACTTCACACCACACACAAGAATTAACTTCAAATGGACCATAGAATGAAATCAAAGAGCTAAAGTTCAAACTATAAAACCCTTAGAAGGGATGGGACTAAATCATTGTAACTTTGGTTTAGACAACGTTTTCTCAGGTACAACACCAAAAGCACAAGTGACAAAAGAAAAAAAGATAGATTAATGGGACTTCATCAAAATTTTAAAAATTTTGCTAGAAATAATACAATCAAGAAAGTAAAAATGTAAAAACAGAGTGTGAGAAAACATTTCCAAAGCATGTACGTTATGAAAGAATTATAGAAGGAGTATAGAAAAATTTCTTAACATTAAATAATAAAAGGAGAAATAACCCAACTTATAAATGCACAAAGAATGCAAATAGACAACCAAGAAGACAAGCAAACGTCCAATAGGCACGTGAAAAGTTGCATATTATTAGTCATTAAGGAATGAAAGTCAAAATCGCGAGATATCAATTCATACCCACTAAGATTTCTATAATAAGATAGACGGTAACCAATATTGGTGTTATGAGATGAATGTGTCCCCCCCAAATTTGTATATTGGATCCCTAACTCCCAGTATCTCCAACTGCGACTTATTTGGAGATAGGGTCTTTAAAGAGTTAATTAAGTTAAAATGTAGCTGTTAGGGTGTCCCCTAATCCAACTCTACTGGTGTTCTTATGAGAAAAGGAAATTAGGGTACAGGTACCACTGACTGAGAGATACAAGATGCATGCATATAGAAAGGGACAACCATGTGAAGAGGCAACAAGAGGGTGACCATCAGCAAATCAAGAAGAGAGGCCTCAGAGGAAACCAACCCTGCTGGCACTTTGGTCTTGGATTTACAGCCTCAAGAACTGTGAGAAAACAAACTTCTGCTAGTTCAGCCACCCAATCTGTGGTATTTTTTTCGTGAAAGCCTTGACAAGCTAATATAGTTGGCAAGGATGTGAAGAACTCTCATACACTGCCGGAGTGAATACAATGGTGCAGCCAGTTTGGAAAACATTCTATAACTTCCTCATATTGTTAAATATAGTGTTAACATCTGATCCATAATTCTACTCCTGGATAAATACGCAGTAAGTGAAAACATATGTCCATGCACAAACATGTACACCAATGTTCATAGCAGCCTTATTCATAATAGCCAAAAGCAGAAAGCACACAAGTGTTCATCAAGTGAATGAGGAAACAAAACAAAAAATATTCCATTCATATCATGGAATACTATTCAGGAATAAAATAAATGAAGCACTGATGCATTCAATAACATTGATGAACTTCAAAAACATTATACTAAGCGAAAGAAGCCAGTCACAGAATATTACATGTAGTATGAACACATTTTTATGTAATTTCTAGAATAGGTAAATCTACAGAGACATAAATTATGTTAGTGATTGCATAGGAGTAGAATAGTGGCTTGGAATGAGGAATGGTTACTAACAGGTACAGGATTTTTTGAGGGCAGGTGATGAAGATATTCTAAAATTACATGGTGATGATGGTTGTGCAACTCACTGAATATACTAAAAACGTTAAATCATACACTTTAAAAGGGTAACTTTTACGTTATGATAATTATATCTCAATAAAGTGGTTGAAAATTATAAGAATATTTGTTAAAGTTCTGTTCAAAGGTTTGAAAGAGCAGTAACCATGTTTCAGATAGTGACAAAACTTTATTTTCTCAGAATCAGTTAAAAATTACTGGTATAAGATCTTGAGACTAAGACCATTACTTGAGACTAAGAAGCAGAGCTTTTAAATGCCTCATGATTAAGAGAAGAAATGCATGTCACGACCTGCAAAGCAAATGGAGAAAAGCAAACATTTCTTGACTTGAGACCACATGGCTACACCATAGATGAAAAGCTGTACTGAAAATAGACTAGCTCTCACAGGGACTAAAATTCTTGTTGAAATCATGTCAACTCTTGATAAGATTAAAAGGATTTTGGAATCCTGTGATCTTAGCCCATCCATCTTGTAGAACAAATTTAAATCCTCTCTGGTGTGAGATTTCACCGTTTGAACACTAAACTATATGTAATCTGTCATGTACAGAGTATTGACCAAAAGGAAAGGACACACAATAGAAACAATCAAAAGAGATCCGGAAAATGTAGTTATCAAACAGGGACTTTGAAATAACTATCCTTTTTATGTTCATTTACCTAAAAGACAAGATAGACATTTTTAGCACAAGACTGTGATACTGTAAAATAATTAAACTGTAAAAGTCATGTGTTAAACTCAGTGGATGACTTTAACAGTATTTTAGTCACAGCTTATGAGAAAAGTAGTCATCTGGATGATATCCTAAGAAAATACCTGGGCAGAGAAAAAAATGGAATATGTAGAAAAGAGCATTAAAGTTTTTTGCAATATGATAAAACATTACAATAAATAATTTATTTAGATTTCCAGGAGAAAGGGGAAAAAAGGAAGGAGTGGATGAAAAACATAAAGAGATAATGCCTGCAAATTTTACAAAATGTACAAGTCATCAAACTACACATTGAAAAGTACTAGGAACTCTAAAGTTTATATATAGCTCCTAGAGGAGAAAAAAATATATATGTGTAATCCTCAAAGAACTGATGGCAGACGACTTTTCAATACAAACAATGAATTCCAGGGAAAAAATGGAACGTTTTCTTCAACAAAAAAATATAATTGCCAACCTAGGAAGAAATAGGACTTTTTCTAACAAACAAAACTAAATGAATTCATCACCATTAGAAGCATGTAAAATAAAATAATGAAAAATGATCTTGGAGAGGGAAAAATACCAAAAGAAAGCTCAGCAATGAAGAAAATGATAATGATGGAAAGGCAAAGTATGTGAGAAATTTAAATGTATATTAATTGTATAAAACAATAATGATGCATTTTGAGGTCTAAAATATGGAGCATTAAAATATAGTATAAGACTTGGACACAAAGCAGAGTTGTATAAATAGAATTTATGTGTTCTGAGGTCTTTATGTGGGAATTTGTGAAAGAAAAATTTATATTAGTAAGAATGCATTATTTAAATTACTCAGTATCCTCTAAAAATAGCAAAAGATGGTATAACTAAAAGAATAGTAAAGAAACACAATGAAAGGGGAAGATTTAATAACATAAAATAACAAATAAACCAAATAAAGTCAAGAAAATGGAGCAAAAGGAAATCAAAGTTGCTGGGCTATATAGACAGCAAATAGCAATATTGAAGACAAATTCAAATATATGTTGTATAAATAGATTAGATGTTCACGTAAAAGATGAAGACTTTCAGACTGGCCTAAAAATAAAGTTACACTTACAAAAATACGTTAAATGTAACATTTAGAAAGTTTAAAGTATAGAAAGATTTAAAGTAAATTTTGATACAAGGAGGAATTCTTCGTAATTGTAAAGGACTCAATCCACAAGAAATATGCAAAATTTCTAAATTTATGTGCATATAATGATACAGTCTAACTCACATAAAGCAAGATTTGACAGAACTAAAAGGTTAAAGGGACAATTATAGGGAAAGATTTTTAACACCGCCCTAGAGGTACATAATAAAAGAGGTCAACATTACTGTATATATATATATATATATATATGTTATGTATTATATATTATGTGTGTATATATATATATATACATATATACACATAAAACAGTGTATTCAAAAACTAAACAATGGACTTTCACTTTTGATGCACATAAAACATATACAAATGGAAAATGACCATAGGCTGGGCCACAAAGCAAGTTTCACCAATTTCAAGTGATTATAATCGTAAAGTATATGTTCTCTGACCACATAATTAAGCTTAAATTGATAGCATAAAAGATAATTAGAATCTCCTGAATATGTAAAAATTAAGAAATACATTTTTAAAGATTGGCACCTGATCTAAAAACTGTTGCCAATCTTTTTTTCTACTTTTTCTCCTCAAATCCCCCCAGTACCTAGTTGTATGTTTTAGTTGCAGATCCTTCTAGTTGTGACATGTGGGATGCCACCTCAGTATGGCCTAATGAGCAGTGCCATGTCTGCACCCAGGATCCGAACCAGAGAAGAAATACATTTTTAAATAACTCCTCAGGCTTCTAGAATACAATAAGAGAATATAAGAATTTTGCATAGGTGAAGATTTCTTAAACAGGAAACAAAAAGTGTTAAAGGAAAAGGGATGGCCCTGAGCTGAGAGGTTAGATTTCCACACACTCCACTTTGGTGGCCCAGGATTGCAGGTGTGGATCCCAGGTGCAGATCTACACACTTCTCATCAGCCACTCTGTGGAGGCCTTCGACGTACAAAGTGGAGGAAGATTGGCACAGTTGTTACCTCAGGGCTAATCTATAAGCACACACACAAAAAAAGAGGAAGATTAGCAACACATGTTAGCTCAGGACAAATCTTCCTCACCAGAAAAAAAAGTATGAAACAAAAGGAAAAAAGATTTGATTAAAGAGCATTTAAGAAGTTATCTTCTTAAAAGTAAACCATTAAGAAATAATGATCAGGGGCTGGCTCCATGGCCGAGTGGTTGAGTTCGCGCGCTCTGCTGTGGCAGCCCAGAGTTCAGATCCTGGGCGCGGACATGGCACCGCTCGTCAGGCCATGTTGAGGTGGCATCCCACATCCCACAACTAGAAGGACCTACATCTAGGATATACAACTGTGTACAGGGGGGGTTTTGGGAGATGAAGCAGGAAAAAAAAAAAGAAAGAATGATCATGAGGACCATAGATGTAATGAATCAAAGACCTTCAAATGTGTTTTAAAAATCTCTGACAGTGAAAATGCTAGTTAGACATGATTGGAGAATGTTACTGAACTACTGAACTAGATCAAAATTTTGAAAACAAGAAGATGAAAGAGTTAAGTATTCTTTTTGCTTTTTCAATATGAAAAATAGCATTGTGTAATGAAAGAGTAAATGATGGTAAGTTTCTCTTTATAAAATAATTTCAACTAATAAGTGAAAGCATGGGAGAATTAGGAAATCACCATTTTGTGGGCCAGCCCCAGTGACATAGTGGTTCAGTTCAGTGTGCTCTGCTTCAGCAGACTAGGTTCTGTTCTCCAGGCTCAGACCTACACCACTCTGTTACAACCATGCTGCTCTGGCAGCCCACATACTAAAAAGTAGAGGAAGATTGGTATAACCAAAAAAACAAAAAGAAAGAAAGAAAATCGTCATTTTTTAATTCCTAGTAAAAATAATAGACCTAGTCACTGGCTGTTAAAAATCACTAAGATAATAGTATTACTTATTTGAGATTTTTCTTGCTTGTTGAGGTGGGCCTGTATTGCTATGAATTTTCCTCTTATGACTGCTTTTACTGCATCCCATAAGAGTTGGTATGTTATATTTTCATTTTTGTTTGTCTCCAGGTATTTTTTATTTCCTCTTTGATTTCTTCAATGATCCATGGTTGTTCAATAGCATGTTGTTTAGTCTCCACATATTTCTGATGTTCCAAGGTTTTTTTTCTGGTTGATTTCTAGCGTCATTGCATTGTGGTCAGAAAAGATGGTTGGGATGATTTCAATCTTCTTAAATTTATTGAGGTTTGCCTTGTTTCCCACCATATGGTCTCTCTTTGAGAATTATCCAAGTGCACTTGAGAATAATGTGTATTCTGCTGTTGTCAGATGGAATGTTCTATATGTATCTATTAAGTCCATCTGATCAAGTGTTTCATTTAAATCTTTTATTTCCTTGTTGACTTTCTGTCTGGATGATCTGTCCATTGATGGGAGTGGGGTGTTGAGGTCCCCTACTATTATTGTATTGCTGTTAGTTTCTCCCTTTAGGTCTGTTAATAGTTGCTTTATGTACTTTGGTTCCCCTGCGTTAGGTGCATATATATTAATAAGTGTTATGTTCTCTTGGTGGGATGTCCCTTTTATCATTTTATACTGCCCCTCTTTGTCTCTCATTGTCTTTTTTAACTTGAAGTCTGCTTTGTCTCATAAAAATATGGCAACACCTGCTTTCTTTTGTTAGCCATTGGTTTGGAGTATTGTCTTTCCTCTCTTCACTCTAAGCCTGTGCTTGTCTTTGGAGACAAGATGTGTTTCCTAGAGGCAGCATATTGTTGGGTCTTGTTTTTTAATCCATCCAGCTACTCTGTGCCTTTGGATTGGAGAATCCAGTCCATTTACATTTAGAGTGATTATTGATATATGAGTGTTTAATACTGCCATTTTGTCTCTTGTTTTCTGGTTGTTCTATGTTTCCATTGTTTTCCTTTGTATTTCTGACTGCCATTTCATTTCAGTTGTTTTCTGAGGGGGATTTCTCAGTTTTCTCTCTTTTTGTGAATTGTTGCTCTGCTCTGATTTTTTGTTTAGTGGCTACCATGAGAATTGTGTGAAAGATGTTGGAGATGAGATAGTCCATTTTCTCATAGCCTCTTATCTCCATTCACCTAAGCAGGTTCCTTTCCTCTCTCTCCCCTTCTGAGTAATTGCTGTTACAAATTGCTCTGTTTTTAATTTTGTGAGTTTGTGGCTAAGTTGAAGTGTTTATCATTGCGTGTGGCTAAGTTGAAGTGTTTATCATTACATTTAATGATTGCTTTCTCTTTCTTTCTCTTTTAAGTTGTAATTGAGTCTTTGCCTCCCTGTTCTGGTAGAGTTGCTGGTTTCTGATCATGTCTATCTATCTATCTCCTTGCTCAGAGCTTTGTAGACCTTTGCCTTTTTGTTGCTGGTGTGCGGGCATTAATTATTTCTTGTAGGGTAGGTCTAGTGGCAATGAACTCCCTCAGCTTATCTTTATCTGGAAAAGATTTTATTTCTCCATCATATCTGAAGGAAAGTTTCACTGGATAGAGTATTCTTGGCTGAAAATTTTTGTCTTTCAATATTTTAAATATATCATTCCATTCTCTCCTGGCCTGTAGGGTTTCTGCCAAGAAATCCACTGAAAACCTGATAGGGTTTCCTTTGTAGGCTATTTTCTTCTGCATTCTTGCTCCTAATATGTCTATTGTAATTTATCTATTCTTATAAAATTTAGAGTTACTTCCCCATTTTAAAAAATGCAAAATTACTTGGCATTTTTTCAGAATCATGACACGGTTTTATAAATGAAGACATCAAAATACAACTGATTAAGGTATAAAGAAAGTTATTTTCTTCTGTCCAGTTCCAAAGGTAGATCATAAAACTCTGACTGAGAAACAGTCTACCCATGTATTGTGTTTCTTAGATATGCCATAATTATCTGCATTATATATTTATTTTAACAATCGTTGCAATTTATTTTAGAACATTTCAATTCTCTACAGCTGTGCTAATAACTATATTTAATAGCTATCATATAAATAACTTTTCAAGAATAAGCCTATGAGAATGAGAGCAGTAATGTTCTTGTTCTGTGCTTCTATTTAATTTGCTACTAAAATTAGTGCCAGAATTTGAGAAAATTGAGTATCTTTTTTGCTGTAATCTTAATTTGAAACACATTACATAGTTTTATTTTGGCTTAAAAAACTCTTTAAATGTCCGTGATTAGTCTTACTGCCATAGAGCCTTATAATAATAATTATAACATTATAAGCAATATTAATAATAGTAAATACTTATATAGTACTTACTCTGAACCAGGCAGAGTTCTAAAGGTTTGCATATCATCTCTTCCTCACAGCCACCTCACAACTATCATGATGTCCGTTTTACAAATAAGGAAACTGAGGCAAGGGAAATTTAAATAACACCCCTATGGCACACAGCTACTTAATGTCAAAGTGAGAGTCTAGTTTAGGGAGTCCCAGTTCAAAATACACTGTTCTCAGTCTCTAATCTCCCCCTGACATTTAAGGAGTGGTAGACACTGGCCTTTTATAAGCAGTGTTAAAATACCAGTACATGGTCTGGCAGAGGAGCAATCATTTAGCCCTCCCCCTCCCCCGTCAAGCTTGTTGATGGAGAGAGTTTACAACCTTTCAGTTGTAGCCTTGGCAGTCAGAGACTCTAGCTTTTGTAGAAGACACCAAAAATAAACCAATTTCCATGAGGTGAGTGAAGAGTTAAAGAGTGGTTTATAAGTTGCAGATGAAATGCCAAGTGAGTTTGGCCCTTTTGTATTTGTGAATTGCCAAGGCTCAGCATTGAGGTGGAGAACAGTCAGATTTGAGGATATTTGGCAGAATTCAGCAGTTCGAAAGTTGATGTAGGTTTATTCCCTGCTGCCTACTGAATTTCTACTTGGTCCCCTCTTCCATCATCTGCTACTCACTTGTTCTGCCTCTTTTGTGACTACATCCTGTAGATTTTCAAAAAATCAGTGGGAGGGTGAGGCTTTTAATCTCTCTGGAAGAATCCTGAAGACAGCGTATAATATATAGTAGAAGGAAATTACACTCCTTCTCAAATGGAAATTGTCTCACTACCTCCCGGGATGTGACTTAATACTAAGATTAATGGAAGTAGTCAATTTTAAAATCTAAATTAAAAAGAAGTAATGAATAGACATTAACATACACAGACTAAAGATAGATATAATGGAGAATTATTTAAACACTGCTTCAGCGTGTATTCAGAGCACAAGTAAATTACAAAATCACTTCTACCACATCTGCTGTGTACAGCAATCTCAAGGAAGCAGAACTAAAGGAAAAGAGGATTGAGACAGAAAAAGCAGAGAGCAAATGTGATGGGGTCCTTTACTGCTCCTGTGGCAGGTACAGCTGATTGGTCAGTCTTGGGGCCTGAATGAAGACAGGCTTTATGAACTGCTGCAAAGTCCATCTGGGTGGAAGAAGGGAGAAGACAATCCACCAGTGTCCTACCTTTCCCTGCCTCTCGTGGGTCCAAATCTGCCCTAGGGACATCTGTCCCCACACTTTCAGGTTGCGTCTCCTGGACCCTCCAGGTAGCAGCTGTGCTTGGCTCCTCTAGCATGGGAATGAAGCATGAAGGTTGTTCTTGGACTATTTGAAGCCACAATACAAGTGACATACACACATCCACGGTAGTGATTACTGAATACCATACACTAGGATATAAGCCCTCGAAGCATATCTGGGTAGAAAAAGGAATACAATCTATCTCTCTAGGCCTTCAGGAGGATGATCAACTGTTGAGATACAGATTTTCATCTTAGGTGCAGCGTAGAAGCAAGAGGCCCTGGCATCAAATGAAGGCTGTCCCCTTACCTAATGCTGGTGGCACACTGCAACTAGACAACTTCTGAAAGGATTAGCATTCAGCATCTGGTATTAATCTCTCTCGCAATAACCCACTTTTCAATTCATCCTCCTAAATTCTGACTACATTGCATCTTGTTCCTTATCTGACCACACAAATATCAGATTCTACTCTTTGCCTTTAATATTAAACCTTGATAGTCCATTAAAACAGATCCAAAAATATTTACAACTAGTAAGAAAATCAGCTTTTCTTCTTCCTTGAGAAGGTTGAACAGGGTGGAGGGTCCAGACATAATTCTTATTTGAGGTTTAGAAAATTATGATATGAAAAAATCACATAACAATTATAAATAGCTAGTAAATTTATGGAAATATATTCAATCTCAGAAGTAATAAGGAATATGCAAATGCAAAACATTATACTTATTTTTTCTGCCCAAAAGTTTGCTAACAGTTATGTCAGGAAGCATATGGTGAGATGGGCACACTTATTTGTGAGGATGCAAAATATTAAAGTATTTTTGTAAGAATTTGGCAGCAGACATCAAATTTAAATATGTAGACAAATCCAAGACTATAATCTAAAATAGGCATATGTATGTGAGTGTATATATATGTACATACATGATTATTGAATCATTGTTCTATTGATGAAAGAAAGTGAAATATCCTATACAGCCATTAATAGGTGAATGATTATAAGCATTATACTTCAGAAAACTAAGCATACAGAGATTCATAATAATGGGGCAGATCCATATGAATTGATATGGAAAATTTCCAAGAAAAATGATGATGTGCTAGAAACAATTTAAAGTAAATTAAGAACTCTATTTGGGTTAAAAAAATGCAGAACTTCATTTAGAAAAAAATACAAGATAAAAATCTCATTTCTTTTGGTGATTAAACACATATGATTGTGTGTGCTTGGGATAGCAAGAGTTACAGAGGACTTTCACATTATGCAGTATGTATTTCTATATCATTTTTTATAATGAATATAAATTTATATATTATTTATAGAAAATTAAATCTGATTAAAGTGCAAAAAATATTAGAATAAAAATAATACCTTGTACACTCCTGACAACTATGTAGAATTATAACAAGATATTTGCTATTTTGATCCTTTGTAAGTCTGAAAATAAGAGCATATTGAGGTAACCAATTGCTGATACTCAGTGCTTTGTATTTATGACAAAAATAAATCCTTTAGGTGAATTTCTTGGGAAATAGTAGCCATCTCTATCAAACAAATATAGTCTATTAATTTGTGTTTTATTAAAAATTTACTTTTAAAATAAATGTTATATCGAAATTTAAAATAAATATTAAGTACAGAGATGTATAGTGAAGCAACAGTGTATTTCTGGAATGATGGCAACTTGGTAATGAGACATAATCCATTTTATATATCACTGGATTTGACTTAGTAATATTTTATTTAAGATATTTATTTCTGGGGCTGGCTCTGTGGCCGAGTGGTTAAGTTTGCACACTCTGCTTCAGCAGCCTGGGGTTTCACTAGTTTGGATCCTGGGCACAGACGCTGTATGGCTCATCAGGCCAACCTGAGGTGGCGTCCCACACAGCACAACCAGAAGGACCTACAACTAGAATATACAACTATGTACTGGGGGGCTTTGGGGAGAAGAAGGGATAAAAAAAATGACTGGCAACAGATGTTAGCTCAGGTGCCAATCTTGAAAAAGAAAAAAAGATATTTATTTCTGTTTGAGAGTAACTGGCCAAAAATTTGCTTTGTTGAAACATTCTTGTTGGTTTCAAGATTACTTCTGGCCTCATAATGTAAGTTGCTGTATCTTCTATCTTTTCTTGCATTCTTCTGCACGTATTTGTGTAAGCTTCCCATTATCTCTCCTTTAAGATCTGGTGATGTCATCAACAAAGTCATGCTAATTTGGAGATTTCTTTGCTGTAAGATTTTAAAATGCTGATTTTATTCCTTTAATAGACGAATGAATGTTCAGATATTTTTCTTCTTATGTCTTAATTTTGTTATTTTTTAAAGGAAATTTTTAATGTCATGTAAATTTTTAAATTAGTTGTCATAAAGTTGTTCATATACACACTCATAGCCAATCTTCCTCTTTTTGTGTGTGAGCCGCTACCACAGCATGGCCACTGACAGACAGATGAGTGGTGTAGGTCTGTGCCTGGCAACAAAATCCAGGCCACTCAATTGGAACATGCCAAACTTAACCACTAGGCCACCAGGGCTGGTCCTGTGTTCACCTCATTGAATTTCTGTATTGTATGTTTGTCTTCGATGTCATTAATTTCTGCTCTTTTATTCCTTCCTTTCATTTTCTATAATCTTAACTTGTTCCATTTTCTAACTTCTTGGAATGGATACAAACATTGTTGGTTTTCAGCAGTTCTTTTCTATTATGTATCTAAGTCTATACATTTCCTTTTAAGGATAGCTTTAGATGAATCAGACAAGATTTGCTAGGACATTCCTTTCATAATATTTAATTCATGATATTTTATAATTTCTGTTGTGATTTTTCATGAATTTGCTAACATTTGGGCACATTGTGGTCATCCTAGCTATTGATGTGTACCTAATTCCGCAGTGATCAGAAAATGTATTTTCTCTTATTTTATTCTTTAGATATTTGTTGGCCCAGTCTATATATTACGATGAATGTTTTATATAAATTTGAAAGACTGTGTTTTACCATGATCTACTTGTTGGATCAATTACTAAGGGAGGAGCCATAAAATCTTCAAACGTGTGTGGATTTTAATGTCTCCTTTGAAGCTGTGCTATTAAGCGTATAATTCTTAAATATTTTCTGTTGAACTCACTCTATAACTACAAATGTGCTTCTTAATACATAGTAATATTTCTTACCTTAAGGTCTATGTTACCTTTCTTTGACAAACGTAGACATAATATATCATTTTTTCATATTTCTTACTTGCAACATTCTCGTATCTTTATATTTAAAATACATCTCATATAAACAGCATCTGGTGGAGCTTTTTTGGCAAATTCATAAAGAAGAAATATTAACCTATGGCCTAGAAGGGAAGTAATCTGTAAAACAAATAGATCAAATTCTAACACAGTAACATTCTTTTATTTTATTGTGAAATTAACGTAAACAGTTAGTATGAGGTTTAATAAAAATCCTAAGGTGCAGATTCCAGTTCTGGGGAAGATGGATTAATCCCTCTGCTGTCTTTCTTTCCCAGTGACAGTGATTATAACCAAAACTTTTGGCCACATGAAACATACAACATGCGTGCACACACACAATGCCTGAAGACTCTGAAGAGTAAATAATAGCAGGAAATTGAGAAGGAAAGTCAGAATTTGAAGAAAGATCAATAGTGTGGAGGAGATGAGTTTTCTTTCCTTTTCTTTCTTTTCACCCTCTTTTATTTCCCAATTGTGGCCCAAAGGTGAACCAAATTCATAACTGGATAGCAAGAAGAGTCAGAAAAGCTCAAGAGAGGTCAGTCTTTCTGGACAGTGGGCCAGGAAGAAAGATGCCTGGGAGCCAGAGTGTGAAGAGAGAATGCACATTATTGTTACTATTTTTGTCTTTTCTACTGTCCCGCGCCAGCCCTGAAGGCAGCTCAACTCCCATATCTGCACCGCCATCGCCATCTCGAGGGTGCAGGAGCCCAGAGAAAATCTGTGCCTTTGGGTAGACGAATCGGAAAAAAGGCCCTGGTGTGCAAAGAATACGAGGAAAGATTCCTGTTATTGGTTGATTGATTAAATGATTGATTGAATTTCTCTCTCTTTTCTCTCACTGTGTTGCCCTAAAGATAGCCTCAGCCATGAGGAACTGTGTGACAGAACTGAATGCTAAAACTGAAAACTCTAAGAGATATCAATCTTTCTGGTCATAACAACTGGTGAAAGATACTCGTCTCAGGAGGAGAGTGTGGAGGAAATTCCTGAGAGGAGGGAGCTGGGAAAGGAGGTCCCTAAGTCTGCGAATGAATGAACACACAGGACGGGCTCAGCCCCAAGCTGCACAGGTACAGAAAGAATTCGAAAAACCTATAGCAATGGCTTTGAGAACTGAATGGTGATAAGAACACTGCTGATTCCTACATTAGCCCACGAATGGGGCGCGGACGGGCAAATCCAAACAGCACCTGAAAACACTTTCAAAACTCAGTCACTGTTAGAGTCTCAGCCACCGAAAGTCAAATGGAACTTGCATTCAGAAGCTAATCAGATTGACTGCTTCCTAAAACGAAACTAGGGACATTCCCTAGACGGCTTTAACAGGACAGGGAGTCTCCAAAAATCCATTCACAAAGTCCAGGACAGGTTCCAATTCCCGGTAAGAGGCAACAAGTGTATCTCAGCTATTTTCCCACTGAAAAAAATAAATAAACTATAAAAACAGGACAGATGGTCTGGAAGGAAGCTTATTTGAGGAAACTCTGAAGTGAGCACCGTGGTGCTGAGAGGAAGAGCTCAAGGACAGGATTTCTAGTTCGGCTTGAGGAGCAGAAAAGGGAACTCCTAGATTTCTTGTGGAAATCTACTCCTCTTTTTAATTTCTTCTCTTATTTTCTCTGTTGCCTCATTACCCATCACGAGGACAGTCCTCTCAGTGCATGGCAGTGGCCACTACAAGAGGCAGCAGGAGCCAAAACTCTGACAGAGGAAAATATTACCCTCCATTTGGTTGAATTGTAGGTAGAGAAAAGAAAATAGGCAAAGTCATAGAGCTTAAAAGTCCTTAGTTAGTTCATTTGAAAAAGGCAGAAAGTTCAGCCTGGTGTCAAAGGTCAGGCTGGTTAGAAAGGAAAATAAACCTCAAAAGCAAATGACCCTGTGCGTCAGGAAATGGGGTGGAGACGTTATTCTAAAATAATTGGAACTGTAGATCAATGCAATAATCACATGCACAAGGCCAACATCAGTGTGAACTTAGAAGACAGAATAAAAGGCATTTAGTAGGAGAAATAAGTCAGATTTACATGTGAGGATGAGAGAAAAAAGAGTCAAATTTGGTGAATGCCCACAGGGGTGGGTTTTAGTTCTGTGAGAGGCAGATGCCAAGACAGCATAAGATGTGCAAGAGACTTATTGGAAGTAGTGAAAGGAAAGGTTAAAATGGGAGGGAACAGGTGTGGACAAGGAGAGTTTCAGACCAACATGGAGGCTTGGCACCTGCAAAAGGAGAGAATGAATGAACGAGTGGGTAGAAAGAGACTCAGACCACACCTAGTTGTGAAAAATTCTCAAATGGCTGGTACTTGAATTCAGAAAAAAAAGGTTAGTAAGACAAACCTGAAATCAGCCTCAGGGTTACAGCTGGTACTTATTCTGTCTCTCCTGCATAATCCATTTGAAACTCCCCTCACCTCAGCTATCAACCTGGCAGGTCCTGACAGTATGACCCAAAACGTTATTCCCGAAGCCTCAGAGATCTTGGTAATAATACTTAGGCCACGGTAGTCTCTGGACACAAGGAATCCAACATGCCCTGGTGGCAGATGGAGCTTATACTTCTACGGGACAGTTACTGTGTTTCCTGGCAAGAAGGCACCACCTTTGGGGATCATGACCTCCAACCATTCAGAGTCCAGAGTTGCAGGAATAGGGAGCAAAATTTGTCTTCATTTGGAAATATTCTTCATTCTTTCATTGGAAAATAAGGTATGGAAGTGGGCACGTTCCTTTCATCTTTCTCATGGTTCCCAGACCTGTGTGTTCTTCCTATTAGGGGTAAAACACATAAACAGGTATCTGATTCAGTGCCTGCCCTGTATCTGAATGTTGACACCACATCCTTGCAGAGTATTGCCTCTGATCCAGTGCTTCAGCTGTGCCTTTAGAAGGCAGATTCTAACCCTTTATGCTGCCTCTGGATGGAGCAGTATGTGATATGACCAGGTCATAGGCCCTCTTCTACACCACCTCCACTGTATAATGGGTCCCCTGGATGGCTGATATGTTGTGTGAGTGGCCATACCTGAAGATCGGGCATTCTGTAAGCCCCTGGACAGTGGTAATGGTTGGAAGACGTAATATCAGGAAAAAGAAAACCCATACCCAGAATAGGAATCTCTCCCTGGGAAACCAAATGCTGGGCATTCAAGGATATAAGAGGCCCAACGTCATCTGTTTGTCGACAAGGAGACAGCTGCTCTTCATAAAGATCATTTCCTTATCGGGGTCTTTGTGTTTAACAGGATGGACATTCAGAGGCAGCAACAGCCAGATCAGACTGGTAAGTAAGAGACCATGATATTGGACACATGTGTTTTCACAATCTCTGCCAAAGAAACATGTGCCTGTCATGCCAGTTCCTGGATAGCCAGGGATGAAAGCTGGCTAATGTCAATGGCTGAGTCAGTTTGTCAAATTGATTTTTCAGTGCCTCTTTCATTGTGCATGCTTTCTGGTGGGCATTAAGATATAGCATAAAATCTTTACACTTTTTGTGCACTTCTGTATCATTAGGCTGACAAGGGTGTTCCTTTCCACCAAGATATCTGTTGAGGTAACCAGATGTAAAACTTTCACTGTCACTTTTCCAGGGACTATCCCTGTCACCCATTCTTCTCAGAATGGGATCTTCATTTCCAGTTAAGCAATCAATAAGCCAGTGCTCAAATCCCATAATACCAGCTGTTTTCTCTCATGACTCCTGGTACCACTGGGGTCAATTAGAATCCTCCAAGAATCAGGCACCCAGATGGATGGATTTGGATATGCAAGAAACTTCTAGTGAGAAAGGATAAAAAGGGAGGGAGGAGAGTAGGCAGAGGGAGCTTTCAGGCTGCTTTGTTGGTCTGGCTCCTGTGAAAGGAGCAAGGAAAGGAGGATTGAGTAGGGGGATCCTCAGCCACTGTTCGCTTATGAGGAAATCTTGGCCAGACCAAAGGAGAGACACCAAGCAAAACTTTCCCATTAAAGAAAGATTCCAGCAATAGCGCCCTCATCTTGCTCAGGAGCCATTCGCCTGGGGAATGCATCGCTTCGCCATTCCTAGCAGTAGCAGCTAGAGGTGGTCAAACATCTAGATCTTCTGTAGCAGGTTCTCTTGAAAGAAAACTAAATGATGCATCTCCTTTCTATTGCCTTTGAGACTTGTAGAATCAAGTCGAACTACATATATTTGAATTTATTTTTGTTTCTAAAATTTGGTTTTATAGTATATGCTTATATTCTCTTAAGTATGTACCCATGTATCAAAGCATATATAGAGAACACTATAATTATAGCATCTGTAGACTAGATAACTTGTTTATCTGGTCTATTTTTTAATCAAGCACATGATCCATCGTCCAGAGAAAAAATTAATAAAAAGCATATAGTATCTTCCATTGAGTAATTCATGACACCATCAGAAAATAGGATTCTTAGTAAATTTCTTTGAAAATTCTTTTTATACTTAAAGCATTACATATATCAGTAATTTTAACACTCAATATATAATTTATCAACTACAATGTATGTGAAATTTAGAAGCATAATTGCTTTTACAAAACAGTGTAAAGAGCTTTTTATTGATTTCCTTTGTTGATTCTACAAAGTGGTTGGTATCCTCTTTGTTTCTGTGTTTCTAATGAAGGCAACACAGAGTTGCCTAAGGAATGTATGAGCTGCAATTTGAATGGAAGGCAATCACAGTAACAACTATAACAGCATATACTACATGGATGCCTGTGTTAAAATTAGCTCTATTGATATCTACATCTAGTTACTCCCTGAGGGCATAAGTCTTCTAGAGAGAGACATTTAGAGGACAAGGCCAACAAAAGTACTGCCTTGATATTGTTTATGTCCTCGTTTTTGGCTGCCAGTGATCCAGGTTGATCTTGAAAATTCCTTATACTTTAACTGAAGTATGTCTAAGTGCAGCTACACTCTAACTCAATGCAAGTTAACCTTTCCTCCCAGGTCTCTAAGGCTTGTGTTAACTCTCTAAATATTGCCATCTTTCTCATAAAGAGAGGCAAGAAAAATGAACTCAAAGGCAGGCGCACTTAAGGAAAGATCCAGAAGGAGTGTTTCTTCTTAACAAGAGCAGCAGAGCTGAGACATTTACTATAAGACTCTTTTCCCTTGTACTCTACTTTCATATGTACAATATGCACAGGAACTCAAAAGCCACTCTCAGTGTTTCTCAACCCTGGAAGCACCTGAGAATAGCTTGTGGGAATATTAAAAAAAGTCCCAAGGCACCGGCCACACCAAAAGCCGATAATTTGAAAAACATATCTTGCATACTAATAGCATTCTCTGAATTGTTTTGACTCCCATTGATGATATTTGTTTGATTAATGATTCCCTTAGGAGTTGAAAAATGATGTTTTTCTAATTTTATCATTATTCCGACATTTATTATATGACCTTCTGTTCTAAAAAAGAGTTTTCCCCACTTTCTATTTTTTCCAAGTCAATATGTACCCCCAAATTCTTTTTACTATTCAATATAATTCATTATTATCATTATTATGTTATTGCTCAAATTGTGCCAAATTTAGCCAATGAAGTCCCTTCAGTTCAGCTCCTGTGTCCCTTGAACATATTCAGTAGGATCAGAAACAAGCTAAGATACCCACTGTCTCCATGATGACCTAACACTGTACTGACATTATTAACCAATTCAGTTAAATGAGAGAAAGCAACTGTGGGCATAGGAACCAAAAAGGAGAATTTAAATAACCTCTGTCTGCAGATTATATATTTTTAAAACAGAAAATACTGAAAATAATTGTCTTTATAGTTAAACTTAGGAAGTTAGATATAAAGCAATAGATTAAAACGAAACAGTTTAAAAGAAAGAAATATTAAAATAAAATAATGAAATTAATAAATCGGAACAGAGGAGATCAATAACATGTGAGCTATTTTTAAGATCAATAAGAGTGGCAAACTCTAACATATACCCTAGGTATGACCTTGACTAGGGATGCAATCACAGAAAATTGACTGTTGCCCATCCCCCAGTCTCTTCCTAAGCACTCAGGAATTCACTGAGTTTCTTACTTGCACTTGGTAAAAGAAATATAGCTAAAAGCTTCAGAAGTAATCACAAGGATAAGAGAAACTTCAAGAAAATGAATAAATGACCCTAGGAGATCCTCACCAGGATCAAGCTACTAGTAGTCATCATGAGGATTTTATCAAGGTGTGTTTGTTTCTCAGAGACAGCAATTGTTGCTAAGTCTTGAATGTCCTCTTTTGAACATAAGACATTGCACACTTTACCTACATAGGGTAACTTTTAGCCTTTCTCTCATCAAACACCATCATTCTTGTGTATCCTTTCAAATCCTTAATAGATCTTACCCAGAAAAAAATGTTCAGAGAATGATCAGATAAACAACCCTAAGAAAGGCAAAAGTTATCACTAAATAATACATTGAATAACTCTATGCCAATAATTTTTTAAATATAAAATATTTTTTAAATTTTAGAAAATATAAATTTAAAAGATTAAAAGAGGGAGATAAAATCTAAATATATTAATGAGCATTAAACATGAGATAAAATTCCATACCAATAGAAAAGTGGTACATCTTACTTCTTTTGAGGATGGGTAAATTTTAATATCAAAATAGCGTGGGGAGGAACACAAGAGACTTAAATTTCAGACTAATCTCACACAGAAACATAGATGCAAACATTTTAAATAACACATTAGCAAATCAAGTAGAGCAGTTTTTTTAAAAAAATGAATAGTGATTTAGTATGGTTTATTTCAGAATGTAGAATCATATTAATGATTATATAGGAAAGGTAATATTGGTGTGTACAGAAAAAAGTATTTTATAAAATTGTACCTTAGTTCATGTATTTAAAATAAAACTACTTTTAGCAATCTAAGAATGAAAGGGAACTTCCTTATAATGATAAATATCCTCAGCAAAGAGCAAACTTAAAAGTTAAGTCTAGAAGCATGTTTATAGAGACAAGAGCAAGACAAGGGAGATAGCTAGAGTGGAAGGGAAAAATAAACTACACGTATTTGCAGATAATATGATTATGTAGAACAGCAAAAAGTACAGAGACAGAATATTTAATTTACAAGAGTGTAGTAAGGTTCCTGGATGCAAGATAAAAATGATAGTAATAATTGATATGAATTTTATTCCTCATTAGGGAAGATAACTCCAGATGGCTCAGGTGGCTCCTTTCCTCGCCCATCTAAACTACCTTATGAGTTTTCTGTTGTCTCAATCACATGTAGGCTGCTACCAGCACCTAAACTTTGCAGGCCCTTCTTCCTAAGAAAGCCGTATCCTTCAGGAGGAAGTTTCTACTCGTTCCCCTTTGTAGAACTGTTAGGGTGGACTCCTATTCTGGAGTATTATTCTCGATGGTGTGACTTGCCATGATTGGCCTAAGCACAACTCTTTGGTGGTTAGGAGAGATTGTGGAACGGTGAATACCTTGCTGCTTCTCTGCCTGAAACTCTACCTAATAAAACTTATTTTACATTTAAACTGTGTAGAGTTAGTGTGTGTCAGTGATCCTATTTATGACACCAGAATAAGGAATTTAGAAAGTACAATAGGGAAAAAATATATACCTACCATTACAAGAGCCATTCCATAAATTATCTAAGGATAAATCCACGAAAAGATACGCAAAACCCTTTTGAAGAAAATCACAAACTACTTTTAAGATTAAAAATGAGACATACATGAATGGCTATTCATGGATATTAATGTTCATGCTGCCAACATGAGAATTTTGCCATAGAAATCGATAAATCTACAAATAAATTAACTAACCTAATAATTAATCTAGAAATTCAAAAGAAAATTCTACATGTTTCATGGATGTGTTAATATAGAGTAAAAAATAAAAGTATGACAATATGATTTAGAACGATGTACATACACTTCAGACAAGTGGCTACTTCTGTGGGAGAAAATGTCATTAGAGAGGCACATATAGAGGATGAACTGAATGTGGAATATTTTTTCTAAAATGAATAAGATTTGAGTTTAAAAGTCAAATATTAATTTTTAAAAACTTGATCATTGGTATATGGATGTTCATTATATGCTTATAAAGATTTCTATACATTGGAAATATTTTATAACGAAATACTTTAAAATACTAGTTGAGCAAAGCTATATCGACTGACGACAAAATTTAAATCTGAGATTTAAAACAGGGTACATCAGGAATACAGAGAACCATGTGACTCAGGTGGTCTTTTGTTATAAGACTTTATCTTTTTAGAGCAGTTTTAGGTTCACAGCAACATTGTGAGGAAGGTATAGAGATATCCCTCTCCCCTCCCCCCAACACGCATGATCTCCTCCATTATCAACATCCCTCTCTAGAGTAGTACATTGGTTACAATTGGTGGACCTACACTGACACATCGTTATCACCCAAAGTCCATAGTTTACATTACGGTTCACTCTTGGTGTTATACATTCTATGGGTTTCAACAAACATAAAATGAATGTGGGTACTCTGGTGGTCTTAAAATCAACGGAAAATCAAATTTTTTTCTTGACCTAAATTTCTTTGAGGACTACTGAAGACACATTGAATAGTAGAAGGATATAATATGCAGCAATATAATATAGCAGTGAATGAGAACAAAATTTATATTTGATATTTAAAATAAGACAAAGGAGGAATAGAGAGAACTGCATGACTCTCATGGCCTTAATATTATGAATACAGATTAAATAGTAAATCAAGATTTTTCTTACCATTGCAGCAAAAAAAGGGAAAGATTTGCCTGATTAAATTTTGTTGAGTTCTCCAGAAGTCACACCGAACGTCATAAAGAGCAATATCCTCAATAGAAGATAGAACCTCCACAAAAAACGTTGCAGAGATGAACCGTTTATGGTTGTGTCATATTTCACTCCTAATGAAATCTAATCATGTAATTTTCTTAAGACATACTTTTGCTAAGTAGGATCTAGATATTAGAATTATTGTTAGCTTTGTATCTGACTTTGTTGATCTTTTAAACTAAAGGGTAGAGCTGCAGAATCTTGAGAAAAATGTATTTACTAAGTCATGGAAACTCTCCTCAAATCTCAGCCATCTTTGCAGACTTGACAGCTGCTGGAATGCAGCCAGGCTGCCAGAAATGAAGTAAAGTGCTACTCAACACACTGGGGGAGTGTAGAGACTGCATGAAAAAGCATACCCAAAAAAGCTACTCTATGGGGATTAGTCCTAAGCTTTGCATATGGAGGGGATGAAGTAATCTAATTTATAGATATGCAGACATGACTAAAGACCAGTGAAATAATTTTATTATAAATATTAAATGCATTACTTTAAGGGGAAAAGGAAGATCTTTGCTTTCTCCTCTCAATATTATCGCTAGCAATTGTTTTTGTTTAGTTCACTACAGATAAATATCATTAAATGAGCTATGTTTTCACTTCCTATTATTTAGGAGAATATTAGACCCTGACTACTTAGCAGTGTTATGGCCAGAATTATTTCTGCCTTAGTTTATTCTATTCCTTCATAATATTCGACCCAAGTTTTCTTAGATTAATAAGTCGATTCACCTATTCACACAGCAACCATAATAACAAAAGTAACATTTTCATTCTCATCCAATATGTCTACTTCCTAGTGATAAAATTGAGCTAATTTGAAGAGAGTGATTTGTTTACATTCATCATTAGCATTTTTGAGAAGTCACAGATCTGTTTTACATAAAAATTTACTTTTTAAGTCATTATTCCATGAACTGTCATGTTACCTAATCAAGAAAGAAAAAAAAAAGTGGGAGAGTCTGCCATGTATGTTTATATAAGATTTATATACATTTTTTATGGCAAAATACATGATGACATTACTAGAATTTCATAAAAATTATAAGTACTAACAATAGTAATTTCTGCTTTATCTACTACATTTTTTCTTTTCCTAAAAGATTAACAAGATTTTTCTTTATTTCTACATAAAAAGATGTGTGTTGGCTTATGAAAGGTAAAAAGTATACACGTCAGAATCTTGTGTTGGCATAATTAATGATTAGGGATATACATAACAGAAGAAAATTTTTTGTGTTATTGCTAAGGCAGCAAATTCTGCCTGACATTTCCACAGCACATCCTCCAATTAAGAAGGTGGCTGTCATAGTCACTGAATTGATAATCTGTTCATATGTCACCAGAGAATGAGAGGCTTCAAGTTTAGAAATTAATGTTGCCTTGGATTTTTGTCACTGACAACAAGAAAAATAATCATCTTGATTGTCTTTCTGGCTTTGCAGAGCTAGTCTTGTTTCTGTAGGTCTGAATTATTAATACTGGTACAAGGGAGGGGCTCTTTAAGAAACAATAAAATAAAAAAACAGATTATTTATTGTCTGGCAGTTCTCTGTGCAGACAAAAAAATTGAGATGTGTGATAAAATGGCAAAAATGTCTATGTGAAAGCTTGTGAACTTTTAGTTATACCAAAATTGAGTTTAAAAATAAAACTAAAGAATTGATATAATAGTGAAGTTTACAAACCCTCTTGCTATAGGTAGCACATAAATTCTCTGCATTGGTCCCCAAATATTTTTTGTCTGTGTCTCCAGGTCATTCACATGCCTTTGATACTAAACATCATGTCATATAACAGAAACACACACACAGACTGAAGGAAAAAATTAAGTTGGTTGTTCTTGTGTTATTTGTAATACATACATTAATTTCTTTATCTCTCTGTCCTTTTTTTCATTTGTTCGTTTCATATCCAAATTCTGATGTGAAGTACAGAGGGGATCAGATAGAAAACAATATAATGACGGGAAATCAGGTCAAAGTGTGGAGAGGAAAGTCCAGAGAGAAGCACAAAACTGGATAAAAGAGGAGGATAGAGAAGAGAATCAGATAGAGAAGGAAGAAAAGAGAAAAGAAACAGAGAACAGAGAGCAAGGAACATTGAAAATCTGCATGATTGCAAACCCCACTTTGGGTGAAAGTGACTTCGAAGACAGTTCAAAAAACTTTCAAACCAAATTTTACCTGGTTTGGAAAATTTTTTTTCTTTCTGCTTTTTCTCCCCAAATCCCCCCAGTACCTAGTTGTCTATTTTAGCTGTGGGTCCTTCTAGTTGTGGCACATGGGATGCCGCCTCAGCATGGTCTGATGACTGGTGCCATGTCCGCGCCCAGGATCCGAACCAGCGAAACCCTGGGCCACAGACGCGGAGCGCGGGAACTTAACCACTCGGCCCTGGGCCGGCCCCTGATTTGGAAAATTTTTATTGTTCCTACATAATCTCCTAAAATATCACTTCCCTCTATATCGGTTTTCCTCTACATTTCTCAATACTCTGCATATCATTCATTTAAGATATATCTTCCTAAAATAAAAACAGTTTAGATCATGAGACATACCAGAATTGCAGATGAAAATCAATTAAAAAGTCAATTCTAAACATAAGGTATATTTCTATTTTCAGGATAATATGAGACTAAAATAAAATAATAATTTACATGACAAAATTAACACATAGATATTATGTGAATAAAGAAAGTTACAAAACCAAAAGTCTGATTCCAATAATGTAAGCAGAACTGGAAAGATGTCCTGGCCCGTGGACACTTGAGGTTCGATCTGTCATGATGAGGTGAGTTTGAAATTGAGCAAATGCTCTCCTACTGCTGTAGCTGAATTCAGAGCTGGGCAGAGGGAGTTAAGAAAGACTGCAGAGATGGTTGAGCTGGGAGCTGAAAAGATGAAACTTCCAACAACTGAAATAAGGAAAACGATATGCAGGGCAGATTTTTTTTTCTTTTTTTTTTTTTGCAGGCTAGTCTTGAGTTGAGTTTTGGACAGGTAGAGTTTAAAAGGTCTGCTTTTGTTCAAATGGAGATATCAAAAAGTCAAATAAATCTAGATTTCATGGTCTATGTCTATTCTGAATATGTGCATTTAAATGTCATCAGTAGGTTGATGGTATTTAAACACATTACTATATTTTGGTAAACAATGTGATTCTGACTTTTTTCTTGATGCTATCCAACCATTTCCCCACTCTTCCAATTTTACCGATCTACCTGACAAATGATGGCATCATTTATATCTGAGCTTTATTCTAGACTGCCTTGAACTCATTTCCATTCCTTGATTAATTCTAAGTTCTGGTTTCAGAACCTTTCATGATCTCTAGTGAAAAATCCCTGGCCTTAGAGAACCCTATTCTCCGAGCTAGTCCTGCTAGACTGCCTGTAGTTTGGGTAGATGGTAGAAGCTGCTTCATGCTTTAGGATCCCACATGTATATCACTGCTGCAGAATCGTCCTCAACTCTTGAACTTTAGTTTTGGTGAAAATATTAGATCCCCATCCTCAATCCAGCTGGGTCTCCTTCACGGCTATTCTCAAACATGAACTCCCTACTTTTATTTTATTTTGCCTATTCTCAGCTCTTTGCAAATGGTTCTGACCAATGCTATCTATATCCCTGGTAATAAATTATGTACCATTTTGTCACTGAGCATAGGATGACCATATTTATCTAATGGTTAAAAGAAAATCATTTTCAACCATCTTAAATGCACCTTTGTTTTTTACAAATAGTTTATAAATTCATATTCACTCTGCATTTGTTACTAAATGATTAAAAACAATTATATAAAGTAAATGAAACATTTTATAAACTCAAAATGTGCTGGATCTTGCATAATTGAATCCATCTAAATATAAATACACATAATTTCTGCATTCAAGACTCTAGACAATTATTAATATGGCACCAGTATTTAAAAGAAACTTAGCAGTAAAAATTTTTATTCTATTGGCCATTTTAATCCTATGTTATAACTTGTTATTTCTCACTTGGACTAAATGAATAACGCAATATCAGTAGAATCCCAAATAAAAGGTCCCTTCAAATTGATATTGAACCTGAAGTTATTTCGCTCATCTGTTGCACAGCAAGCCAATCTCTGACACAGGGTGTAGTGGAAGAAAGTAGGAATTTTATTATTGCACACCACTGAGCAAGGAGAGAAGGTAGCTAACGCTGAAATTCCAAACTCCGTGAAAATCTAAAAGGAAGGGTCTTTATTTGGGGTTTTAGGTAGGGTAGGGGGAGCATATGGCCTTGCTGGTTGGAGCTTTCTCGCCAGGCTGTATTTGGCCTTGAGACTATTTGCAGAGAGGAGGGAACCCGTGACCTTGCTGGTCAACAGCTTTCCCACCAGCCTGTATCTCTTTGTGGGAAGGAGATAATGAATCTAGGTGCTTGTCCTTGGTGGTGTCTGTCTCCATAGAGGATAGTGAATTCTGGAGCCAGGAAGTCAGGGAGTAAGCAGGGAACGAGTGTTTTGGTTTTAACCCCATATATGCTGGGTTTAATGTGGGGAAACTGATATCAGGGTAGGTGTCAATTATATTACAGTATCCTCCCTCAAGAAACTAGAAATTGAAGACCAAAATGAACCCAAAGCAACAGGAAGGAAGGAAAAGATAAAGAAACCAACAGAAGCCACTCTCATTGAAATTAGGAAAACAGAGAAAAATCAATGAAACAAAAAGATGGTTCTTTGAAAAGATCAATAACGTTGATAAACCTCTAGCAAAACTGACAACAGTAA
This sequence comes from Equus quagga, assembly GCF_021613505.1. Taxonomy (NCBI): domain Eukaryota; kingdom Metazoa; phylum Chordata; class Mammalia; order Perissodactyla; family Equidae; genus Equus; species Equus quagga. The sequence continues at coordinate 5,386,129 of NW_025798627.1, read as the reverse complement.
AAAGAGAAAAGATATAAATCACCAATATAAGAAGTGAAATAGGACATACCACAAATACTGCAGCCATAAAATCTTACACTCAAAGTTAACTTTGATGAAATCAGGAGAAATTCCTCAGAAAACTACAAACAACTAAAACTCAACCAATTTGAAAAAGACCATTGAATAGCCCTATAATCATTAAAGTAATTTATTTCAAAATTTCAAAAGCTCCCAAAAAACAAATCTCCAGTTCCAGATAGTTTCATTAGAGAAGTCTACCAAATATTAAAGAAGAATTAACTCAAATTTCATACAATCTCCTCCAGAAAATAGACAAAGAAGGAAGATATATGAACTTCCCATTGATGTTACAATCAATTACTATAAACCTAGCAGCTTAAAACCAGACAGATTTATTCTCTTATAGTTCTGTGTCTTATGGGGCTAACATCCAGGTGTCATTAGGGCTGGTTCCTTCTGAAGACTCCAGGGGAGAATCCATTCCTTGACTCTTAAACTTCTGGTGACTGACAGCATTCCTTAGGTTGTGGTCACATCACTCCAATCTCTGCCTCCATCTTCACATCTCTTTCTCTCCCATGTGTATCAAATCTCCCTTTTGCAAGGACTCTTGTGATTACAAAATACTTAGGTATACACTTTAAAAAGCGTGTGCAGACCCTGTATTTTGAAAATTGCAAAATGTTGATGAAAAAATTTTTAAAAATCTAAATAAATAGAAAGACATGCCATGTTTATGTATTGGAAGACTCCAGATAAGAAAGCTTTCAATTCTGACAAATTGATCTGTAAGTTTAAAGAAACTGCCATCAAAATCCCTGAAAGTTGTGTTTTGTTTTTGTTTTTGTAGACATAGACAAGCTTAGTCTGAAATTTATTTGAGAAGATACAGATTCTAGAATAGCTAAAACAATCTTAACAACAACAAACAAACAAGTGAAAACATCACTCTACTCAGTATTAAGCCTTACTAAATAACTACAGGCATGCTAACAGTGTGCTATTGGCAGAGGCATAGAAACATAGAAAAAAGGAACAAAATGGAGGACACAGAAATAAACCCTTAAAATATGCTCAATAGGTTATTGACAAAGGTGTAAAAAGAATTCAGTGGAGATAGGAGGGGTTTTCTCAGTAAATGATGCTGGAACAACTGGATGCCCACAGGTGAAAACAGTAACAACCAACAAACAAAATACAGAACCACATAAACCTCACATCTTATACAAAATTGAATCAAAATCAATCATAGACTTACATGTAAAATGTAAAAATATAAATCTTAGGGGGAGAAAAAAAAACTTTAGAAAAAAATCTTTAGGATAGATAGCTAAGCAAATCACGGTCTTAGATTTGACACCAAAACCATGCTCAATAAAAGGAAAAATTGATAATTTGGACCTCATGAGAATTAAAAACATTTGCTTTATATAAGCCCATGAGAAGAGGATGAAGATAAGATACAGACTGAAAAAAAATATTTACAAACCACTCATATGACAAAGGACTAGTACCTAGAATATAGAAAGAACTCTCAAAATGTAACCCTAAGTCAACAAAAAGTTCTTTAATAAATGGACAAAAGACATGAATAGACATTTTACCTAAGAGGATGCATACATGGCAACAAGCACATGCAAAGATGTTCAACATCACTAGCCATTCGGGAAATGCATAGTAACCCCATTACAAGGTATCACTACAAACATATCAGAATGTCTAAAATTAAAAACAAGAAACAGTAACACCAAATGATGGAGAAAACTGGATCACTCATACATTGTTGGTGGAAAACAGTTTGACAATTTCTCATTAAACTAATCGTGTAATTACCATATGACCCAGCAATTACACTGTTCAAGATTTATCCCAAAGAAACAAAATTTTGTGTTTAACACACCAAAAAAGAAAAACCCCAAAACCAAAAAACAACCTGTAAAAGCATGTTTATACTAATTTCATTTCTAATAGTCAAAAACTGGAAGCAACCGAGATGTCCTTCAACAAGTGTATAGTTGAGTAAACTATGATGCATACATACCATGGGATACTACACAGCACTAAAAAGAAACAAACTATTCATACCCAACAACAACTTGGATGAATCTCCAGGGAATTATCCTGATTACAGAAAGTCAAACTTTAAAAGTTACATAACATATAATTCTATTCACATAATATTTTTGAAATGACAACATTTTAGAAGTGGAGGACAGACTAGCGGCAGCCATGGACTATGGATAGGTTTGGTAGGTGATGATGATGGCAGAGAGAGGTGAGTGTGGTTATAAAAGGGCAACAGGATGAATACAGAGGAATCCCTGGGACGTTGGTAGTGTTCAGTGTCTTACTGTAGTGGAGGTGATAAAATTGTATAAGACTTACTACAGTCACACATAGACACACACACACACACACGAGTGAAAGTAAAATTGGAGGAATCAGAATAAGATCAGCATATTGTGTCAATGTCATTATCCTGATTGATTATTATATTACAGTTTTTGCAAAATATTGGAGGAAACCATTGGAGGAAACTTGGCAAATTGTACAAGGGGTCTCTCTGTCTCCTTTTTACAACTGCATGTGAATCTGCAATTATTGCAATAAAATTTCAATTTAAAAATGTTATAGCACCTGGAATAAATAGTTAGGGAAGAGATTAATAATAATCTGTGTCTGTTTTAACACTCTACTCTAAAATTGTCTTTTACGTATAAATTTCTCAATGACATCAGAGTTAAATCTTTGGTGTACAAATTAAATCGTATCCATCTTTGACAGGACAATCATTGACTCTAATACTTTCTATTATTATGTATTCTTATTGGTAGAATGATAGAAAAAGACTCATTTCTATTTTTTTGTTCTATCTGCTGTAAAGTTTTATTCATTTTTAGCATAGTCTTGAGATTACATTATTTGAAAATTTAGTCAACATGTAAAATTTATGCAACATCTAGATCATCTCTCTAAAATATACTTTACTTTTTTTGCATTTAAACTATTTTTAAAATATATTTTGGGGGGAGTGCACATTTGTCACAAATGATTTGGTCTTTCACATTATTATTTTTTTTCCAAAGATTGGCACTTCACCTAACATCTGTTGCCAATCTTTTTCTTCTTCTTCTTCTTCTTCTTCTTCTTCTTCTTCTTCTTCTTCTTCTTCTTCTTCTTCTTCTTC